>NC_041395.2:136869487-136929487 GCF_900747795.2 Erpetoichthys calabaricus | reverse complement strand
TCTGTGAATGTCCTTGAGTGGCCCAGCCAGAGCGCAGACTTGAATCCGATTGAACATCTCTGGAGAGATCTTAAAATGGCCGTGCACTGACGCTTCCCATCCAACCTGATGGAGCTTGAGAGGTGCTGCAAAGAGGAATGGGCGAAACTGGCCAAGGATAGGTGTGCCAAGCTTGTGGCATCATATTGAAAAAGACTTGAGGCTGTAATTGCTGCCAAAGGTGCATCGACAAAGTATTGAGCAAAGGCTGTGAATACTTATGTACATGTGATTTCTCAGTTTTTTTTATTTTTAATAAATTTGCAAAAACCTCAAGTAAACTTTTTTCACGTTGTCATTATGGGGTGTTGTGTGTAGAATTCTGAGGAAAAAAATGAATTTAATTCATTTTGGAATAAGGCTGTAACATAACAAAATGTGGAAAAAGTGATGCGCTGTGAATACTTTCCGGATGCACTGTATATACAGTAGACCCCTGCGAAGTCGCGGTTCAGAGTTTGCGGCCTTAGTCATTCACAGATTTTTCCTTAGAACCTAACTAATAATTGTTAGCGGAAACCGCAAATATCCTCCGCAATTTTTATGGCTTTTTTCGTGGCAATACTGTACTGTAGAGAGAACAGGAAGCAGCTGTGGAGAAAACCAACTTGGGATGGTGAAAGTAGCCATTAGAATTTGAAACTGCAACTCCCAGCAGTCGCTGCAGTGGCTCTGATTGGTCTTCTGCTGAGGGTGCTGGTCAAAGGATGTCAGCGCAGCTTTTAAAAGGGGCCAGTGACCAAAAGCAAAAAAAAAAAAAAGTTTTTGTAATTTGTGTTTCAAGTTCCTGTCTGTCTGCCTTCTGTTGGGTTACCTGTATTTATTCATTTTGTCCTGGATCGTTTCGTGCGTCTGGATTGTCTACCGTCTGCCTGTGTACATGATGACACATATGGATTCATTGCCATCCTGCAAAGAAAGGAGCACTCCTGAACCCATCTTCACCATTTCAGGAACTAGCAGTAGGACTATCTTTACATTCCCGTTCAATGCGGAACCTCTGGACTATCCATTTTCATCATTACATTTCAGCCGTTGCTGTTTTTTATGATTTACTGTGTGTGTTTTGTTTGTGCTTTGTTGTATTTAATGTGTAATCGCCATAAGGGGAACAGGTATTGTTGTGGTCTTATTTCATTTGTTTTCATTCCATTCTTTTATTTGCTGTTTGATTACCGGTTTGCTTTGTTTTTGTCTCTCAAGACTGGGTGCTTCTTTGGAATCTTCACCATAAAAATAAATAAATCGCTGTCTTCTCGATTGTGGCTTCTCGCATGACTCTACGTTTACTTAAAAGCCTGAGCAGCATGTGTCCTTTTTGGCTGATTGCTTTGTTTGTCTCTCTTCCCCCAAGCATTCTCTGCTCCTATGATGTTTGTCTATTGTTTAATCGATAACTAACTGCATGAGACATGTTTGTTTGAAGAGTTTGAATGAAGTTCAAACTGCACTAAGACTAGCCTGCAAGCATCTGCACTTACCTCTGTCTACTTGCATGCAGCCAGTTTAAGCGCAGTTGGCTCAGTGATTTACAGTACATCCATGGCGTCAGTTGCACTTTGCACATATTGACACTTTAAAGGACATATCACACCTCAGAATAACACTGATAGTTTTTCTGTCAGAAACATCATTAATTTTACTAATTGTTGGGGTTTAAATGAGGTGTGAAAGCAAAATTTGAGAATATAATATTAATGCTGTATTCAGCTTATTTTTGATAAAACGTTTTGGGTATGTTGGAAAACGAGCACATATCAGCATGACATAATCTTTTAAAAATGAAAACTAAAATATTATCTTCTAAGATGCTGATTGTGTTTATATTGTGGTAGAAAAGTGCTATGCAGTTATGTAAAACAAAACTTTATAAATAAACATAGCTGTAAAAAGTTGCAGGTAACCTCCAAATCCTGTATATAAAGCTGGGCTACGAAAAAACATACCTGGAGTACCAGGTTTGCAGAGCTGTTATACCCATACGTATTTACAGTTTGTCCACTTCTAGAGTGTGCCCTGAGATGAAATGGCATCCTCTGCAGGGTTGCTCCTGCCTTGACCAAGTGGGAATCAGACAGTTCCCCATGACCCTAAAGTAGATGAAGAAGCAAAGTTCATTAATTCATTTGTTTTTCTAATATGCAGTTCTTTGTGACAAGACAAAATTCTTAAGACAGAAAATGGTAATTCATATGGACCAGCCTGGCAAACAAATCTCATCTAACTAGAAATGCTGCACCACCTTTTTTCCCTTCTACATATAGATAGCACTTTATTAATCTCAGAGGCCATATTTACTGTACTTATGGCAGATATTGTACTATATGAGTTGCTTTTCCTTTGATAAAATTGTATTGAGGCCCAAAACCTCTGTATTCTTCATGGATAACATCGAAATACAGGTAAAATTCTGTTACAACGATTATCTTTACAATGAAATTTTCATTACAACGAAGTATTTTTATGGTCCCGACAGTTTCCCCATATGACACGAGTCTATAGAAATCTCGTTACTACGAAGTACATTCAGCAGATACTTTCATTACAACGAAGTGCCCAAAAGACCTTGAAATGCTTGAATGAATCATCCACAGAGCAGTTAGTTCTGTGGCCGCAGCTCAGTTGTGCACAATGATCCCCAAAGAGAAACATTGTAAAAAAAATTCTTTCTTCGAGCTTTCCTCGTACTGTTTTTTTTTGCTGTTTTTGTTTTCTGTGGTTTTCAGTGATACCTTTTGCTTATTGCTCATCAACATTTGAAAAACATCCACTGGAATCTAACTCATTGTCCCCTCCTATAGAAACGGCACACACAACAAAATAACAGTTCATATTAGAAAAAAAAAATTTTCCAGCTCTCGATTGCGGCAAAAAGAAAAAAGATGTTGCCAGTGAATTCGGAATTTCGCCATTGACACTGTCAACTTTCTCGAAAGACCAAGCAAAGAAGAAAAAATCTCAGGTTGCAAATGTATGTGAACTGCTGCATTTGAAGACGTTGAAAAAGCAGTTTTTATGTGGTTCAGTGATGCTCGTTCAAGAAACATTCCTATTAATGCGGCACTCATTCAAAAAAATATGTGGTTTCTAAACTCTCAGGATTGCTAAGTAATATCTATAAACAGTCCAATTAAATTTCTCTTCAAAAAGTTTAGCATATTACTGCTTGAAGAGCCTGATAATAAAGTAAGCAAAACGGATCATTCAGTAGCATGATTGCTATAATTTTAAAAGCCTGCCATTGGCTCTAAGTTAGTGGGAAGAATGATGATCATCATTAACATCGCCTGGATGAAGTTAAAGTGAAAAAAAGGTACCAACCTAATGTGTGAAGTTAGCAGTTGTATGACCCCTTAAAAGGATTAATAAGCCAACCATTTATTTTTTTCGTAATTAAAATAATTATGGATTTATGTGCAAGGATTTAGGTTAGTAATGGGGTTTCAGCTATAAAAAATGTTCAAAGCTTTATTAAGTTCATTATACTAAATATGAACTTTGGCCAATGTTCTTTTTATATCTTTAAAGTCCTTTAAGCAATAAAGTATGCTGGTTTTATTCTTTGCCTTTTGATTTAGATTGTGTTAAAAGTGTCTATTTGATGAAATGTATGTAGGAGCAACTTGTCATTATAATGAAAATAAATTACTTTAATCCTTTTATTTACAGTTAAAGAGCTTAGCTGCATTCTTGATCTGAAGTGTAATGTGGAGGAGATTACCTAAGAAAAGAAAAACATGTATTGAGTAACTGCCTTCGTTTGCTAGCTACTTCATATCTTCATGTTTCATGTCTCCGAAAAGTGTGCAAATTTCTAACTAGTCTGCATCATATACAGTGTATATAAGAAGTCTACACATCCCTGCCAAAATGGCAGGTTTTTTGTTATAAAAAATGAAACCAAGAGAAATCCTGTCATAACTTATTTCACCTTTATTGCAAAATTGCAATCTATACAAAGAAGGTGAAAGCCAATCAGAAGGTGTTTAGTGAAAAAAATCAGAAAAAAATGGTTGCACTAGTGTGCACACCCCTTAAACTATACTTAGTTGAGGCACTTTTGATTATATTAGAGCACGAAGTCTTTTTGGGTAAGAGTCTATAATTTTGGCACATCTGAACTTGGTGATTTTTGCCCATTCCTCCTTGCAAAAAATGTCTAGATCAGTCAAATTACAAGGGCATCTCTGTGCACAGCTGTCTTCAGGTCACCCCACAGATTTTCAGTTGGATTAAGTTCTGGGCACTAGCTGGGACATTCCAGAACATTGATCATCCTTTGATGAAGCCATTGCTTCATTGATTTTAATGTATGCATTGGGTCATTGTCATGCTGAAAGATGAAGTCCCTCTTCATCTTCAGCTTCCTAGCAGGTGCGTGAATGTTTTGTGCCAAAGTAGACTGATACTTCGAGCTATTCACGATTCCATCCACCTTGACTAAAGCCCCAGTTCCAGCTGAAGAAAAGCAGACCCAAAGCATGATGTTGTCTTCACCATGTTTCACTGTGGGTATGGTGTTCTTTTGATATGTGCTGTGTTATTTTTGTGCCAAACAAACCTTTTGGAATTGTGGCCAAATAGTTCAACATTGGTCTCATCATCCTGTGATACATTTTTCCACATGGTTGTGTGAGATATGGCTAAACTTTGGGAAAAGGTATACCCTATCTTGGATGTTTTTCTTTGTAAGAAAAGGCTTTCATCTTGCTTTCCTACCCTACAAACCAGACATATGAAGAATACGACTGATTGTAGTCACAGGTAGGGAACAACCAGCACTTTAATCGGAAAATCCTTCAGGTCATATAATATTGTTGGCCTCTTGGTGGCCTCCCTGACCAGTTTTCAGTTTGTTGTCTCGTCAATCTTGAAGGGATTTCCTGGTCTTGGTAGAGTCACTGTTGAGCCATATTTTCTCCACTTACTGATGATGGTCTTTACCATGCTCCATGGAATGTTTAATGCTTTGGATTATGTTTTGTACCCCTGCCATGATTGATACCTTTCAATTATGAGATCCTGTTAATGTTTTGAAAGCTCTTTGTGGACCAAGGCTTTTTGGGATATGTAGCAGCCAAAAGGATTTCAGAATAATCCTACAGGAACAGCCAAACTTTATCTGAGCTCAATCAGACCTACTTTAAGTGATGTCAGGTGTATACTATTAACTACTGTTTAAGAGGAGACTTATTGTGATTGGTTGATTCTGAATGCAGCCACATCCTTGATTATTAAAGGGTGTGCACACTAATACAAACAGGTTTTTTGCATGATTTTTTTTTCCATTTTTCACCAAACAGTTTCCGATTTGTTTTCACCTTCTTTGTACAACTTGCAATTTTGTAATAAAGGTGGAATAAGTTCTGACAGGGTTTATGTTGGCATCATTTTATTACTATACCAAATCTGCAATTTTTGCAGGGATGTATAGACTTTTTCATATTCACTGTATAACTCTACAAAGAATAAGCAAACCTTTTTACAACATAGTGGCATGGTAAATTTTATTTCCGGTCGGTATGTATAGAAATTTAAAGGCAAAAGGTGTTGAAATATTACTGAATACAGTAGTATTCTAAGGCAGAGTTTATATTTCATGAGACACAACGCTTGCTCCAGCAGACGCTACTGCTATACAAGCGGTGGGCTGTTTATACTTGTGCACGTTATTTTACATAAATCTGGGATATTCCAACAGGTGGCAGTGCAAGATACCATCACGGTGAGAAAACAATGTTCGGCTTCACTGTGTTGTGAATTGTCTGAAACAACATTTAAATTCCCAGGACACCTTGCCACAATATCCCTGAAAAGGATGGATGTTTAATGATTACATCCATCAATCCAGGGACATGCCCATTCCAGCAAGCATCAGGTGCGAGGCAGAAACAATTCTTGGATAGGGCATCAGCTTATCGCATAGTTGAATACAAACACACACATACACTAGTGTCATTTTAGCAACACTAAATCCCTAAACCTGCATGTCTTTGGAAAGAAACTGGATCACACAGTGGAAACCCACCGGGAACATATAATGCTCTTGAGACTATGCTGTGAGACACAGCAAACCTTCTTGCAACGGCATGTATAGATGTGCTGTCCAGGAGGAGCTGGACTACCTGTGCAACCTGAATCAGCTTCAGGTCCTGCCTCATGCTATCAGTAATGACAAGGACAGTAGCAAAATATAAAACTAGAGAAGAATTGGTAGTATAAGGAGAGAGCAATTGTCTGTGGCCACCATCTGCAAAATCATTCCCTTTTTTGAGGGTTGTCTTGCTGTTGTCTCTCCAGTTCACCTGTTGTCACTTTCATTTGCACCAAGGTAGGTGAAGCTGATAAACAATCACTTATGCTTCCTAACTGGACAGATTGATACCCCTGAAGCTTCATTGACTTGGTGTTAGGCTGCGATGATTAAGTGTTCTGTTAAAGTTTTGAGAAATGTAAAAACACACACACACACATATAAATATATATATGTGTGTGTGTGTATGTATGTGTATGTGTGTATATATATATATATATATATATATATATATATATATATATATATATACTAATAAAAGGCAAAGCCCTCACTGACTGACTCATCACTAATTCTCCAACTTCCCTTGTAGGTAGAAGGCTGAAATTTGGCAGACTCATTCCTTACAGCTTACTTACAAAAAATTAGGCAGGTTTCATTTCGAAATTCTACGTGTAATGGTCATAACTGGAACCTGTTTTTTGTCCATATACTCTAATGGAGGAGGCGGAGTCACGTATTGCGTCATCACGCCTCCTACATAATCACGTGAACTAAAAACAAGGAAGAGATTTACAGCACGAGTCCAACGCGGGAACGAAGGTAAATGACGTTAATTTTTGAGTGTCTTTTAATACTGTGTAAGCATACATATTAACACATGTGCAATTAAACGTGTGCATTTACGGGGTGATTTCTCAGACTTAAAAGCTCGCCTTTTATTAAAGAGGTAAATGCAAACTGTTTTCATTCTGAAGGGCACAAACCACGTTAGATTTCATGCTCAAGAGTAAACTCAGCACACAGCTTGGTCATATTACAACTGGTTCATTTTCCTCAGTTTAAAAAGGTTTACTTTTCTTCTTAATAAAATTTTTAAAGCAGTACTTCGCCGCTGCGAAGCGCGGGTATTTTGATCAAAATATATCGCGTCATCACGCCTCCCACGTAAGCACGTGAACTGACCTGCTACCGTTTGCAATGCCATATTCGTGAGATACAAGTTTAATGAGAAGACACGAGGTATAAACGACAGTTTGGATCACTTTGTAATAGAGTTAAAATTGCTGTAGCGAGAAAATTTTAACTGCTGGGTCATTAAATAAACCCGTGGACATCGCAACATTACACAAGACAGTGGCTCACGTGAAGTGACTGAACGCAGCAGGAGTGATCACTTCGATAAATCAAACCTGTTCAAAAAACACATTACACAATTGATAAGGTACGAACAGAATATGAAACCGATTGTGGATTTGCGTACAGCCACTGAAACTTTGTGACGGCACGAGACTTCAGGTCACGTGTCTGCAAAAGAACGTCATTGAGGCAACTATTTTTACTGGCGGTGGCTCAGGGGAGAGAGTTTTTATTCCTCGCATCCCTGTTATACCCTCTGATCTCCCATTTCAATTCAAACGACTCCAATTTCCACTAAGGCTCTGCTTCGCAATGACAATAAGTCTCAGGGACAGACCCTACAAAAGGTTGGCATTGATTTGAGGCAAGACTGATTTTCACATAGCAAACTGTACGTTGCATGCTGAAGAGTAAGCTCAGCACACAGCTTGGTCATATTACAACCAGAGGGGCGAACTGACACCGTGATATACAAAGAGATCCTTAACAAATAATTATTGATTCATTTTCCCTCAGTTTAAAAAGGTTTACTTTTCTTCTTAATAAAAATATTAAAGCAGTACTTCGCCGCTGCGAAGCGCGGGTATTTTGATATATATCAAAATATATGGCGTCATCACGCCTCCGTAAGCACGTGAACTGACCCGCTGCCGTTTGCAATGCCATATTCGCGAGATATAAGTTTAATGAGAAGACACTTTTAACTGCCGGGTCTTAGCTAACATTTAATAAACCCGTGGACATCGCAACATCACACAAGAGAGCGGATCACGTGAAGTGACTGAACTGCATTCAGCCCCCCCTTCACAATGTGAGTGGCAGAGATGCGAAGTGGCTGGTGCGTAGCACGCCCCTGAAGCAAGCAGGGGTAAAGCCTCCCAGTATGTATATGTATATATGTATGTATATACACAGGTGCTGGTCATAAAATTAGAATATCATGACAAAGTTGATTTATTTCAGTAATTCCATTCAAAAAGTGAAACTTGTATATTAGATTCATTCATTACACACAGACTGGTGTATTTCAAATGTTTACTTCTTTTAATGTTGATGATTATAACTGACAATTAATGAAAGTCCCAAATTCAGTATCTCGGAAAATTAGAATATCAATTAAGACCAATGCAAAAAAAGGATTTTTAGAAATGTTGGCCAACTGAAAGGTATGAACCTGAAAAGTATGAGCATGTACAGCACTCAATATTTAGTTGGGGCTCCTTTGGCCTGGATTACTGCAGCAATGCAGTGTGGCATGGAGTCGATCAGTCTGTGGCACTGCTCAGGTGTTATGAGAGCCCATGTTGCTCTGATAGTGGCCTTCAGCTCTTCTGAATTGTTGGGTCTGGCGTATTGCATCTTCCTCTTCACAATACCCCATAGATTTTCTATGGGGTTAAGGTCAGGCGCGTTTGCTGGCCAATCAAGAACAGGGATACCATGGTCCTTAAACCAGGTACTGGTAGCTTTGGCACTGTGTGAAGGTGCCAGGTCCTGTTGGAAAATGAAATCTACATCTCCATAAAGTTTGTCAGCAGCAGGAAGCATGAAGTGCTCTAAAACTTCCTGGTAGATGGCTGCGTTGACCTTAGAAAACACAATGGACCAACACCAGCAGATGACATGGCACCCCAAACCATCACTGACTGTGGAAACTTTACACTGGACCTCACGCAACGTGGATTCTGTGCCTCTCTTCTCTTCCTCCAGACTCTGGGACCTTGATTTCCAAAGGAAATGCAAAATTTACTTTCATCAGAGAACATAACTTTGGACCACTCAGCAGCAGTCCAAAGGCGAGACGCTTCTGACGCTGTCTCTTGTTCAAGAGTGGCTTGACACAAGGAATATGACAGCTGAAACCCATGTCTTGCATACGTCTGTGTGTGGTGGTTCTTGTAGCACTGACTCCAGCTGCAGTCCACTCTTTGTGAATCTCCCCCACATTTTTGAATGGGTTTTGTTTCACAATCCTCTCCAGGGTGCGGTTATCCCTATTGCTTGTGCACTGTTTTCTACCACATCTTGGCCTTCCCTTCGCCTCTCTATTAATGTGCTTGGACACAGAGCTCTGTGAACAGCCAGCCTCTTTAGCAATGACCTTTTGTGTCTTGCCCTCCTTGTGCAAGGTGTCAATGGTCGTCTTTTGGACAACTGTCAAGTCAGCAGTCTTCCCCATGATTGTGTAGCCTACAGAACTAGACTGAGAGACCATTTAAAGGCTTTTGCAGGTGTTTTGAGTTAATTAGCTGATTAGAGTGTGGCACCAGGTGTCTTCAATATTGAACCTTTTCACAATATTCTAATTTTCCGAGATACTGAATTTGGGACTTTCATTAGTTGTCAGTTATAATCATCAAAATTAAAAGAAATAAACATTTGATTAAACATCAGTCTGTGTGTAATGAATGAATCTAATACACAAGTTTCACTTTTTGAATGGAATTACTGAAATAAATCAACTTTGTCATGATATTCTAATTTTATGACCAGCACCTGTATATGTATTTATGTATATGTATGTATATATGTATATGTATATACAATGCATCCAGAAAGTATTCACAGCGCATCACTTTTTCCACCTTTTGTTATGTTACAGCCTTATTCCAAAATGGATTAAATTCATTTTTTTCCTCAGAATTCTGCACACAACACCCCATAATGTCAACGTGAAAAAAGTTTACTTGAGGTTTTTCCAAATTTATTAAAAATAAAAAAATTGAGAAAGCACATGTAAATAAGTATTCACAGCACACTCGACCCCTCGCAGCTGAAATCGGTCTCGTCTTCACATTGTTTACAGCTTGGCGCAGTTAAAAAGTAGAAAGACGCAAATCTGTTTTGTTCATCTCGTCTACTATCAAGTACTGCGAATTAAAAAAAAAAGTTACAATGTGGCATTTTTCTCTGTGAGAACGCGCCTGGCAGCGGACGGCTTAGCGCTGGAGTCCAGAGAGGAGGGCTGGAAGAGGGTGAAGCGGGGCGCAATTGTATGGGATAGATCGGCGTGTTTGTGTTTACCACTTTAACATAATTTCTATATCGCATTGTCATACATCATTTCCATTTCAAACGCGAAAAGAATTTTATATATATATATATAGACTAGCTGGGGCGGCACGGTGGCGCAGTGGTTGCACTGCTGCCTTGCAGTTAGGAGACTCTGGTTCGCTTCCTGGGTCCTCCCTGCGTGGAGTTTGCATGTTTTCTCCGTGTCTGCATGGGTTTCCTCCATGCGCTCTGGTTTCCTCCCACAGTCCAAAGACATGCAGGTTAGGTGGATTGGCGATTCTAAATTGGCCCTAGTGTGTGCTTGGTGTGTGGGTGTGTTTGTGTGTATCCTGCGGTGGGTTGGCACCCTGCCCGGGATTGGTTCCTGCCTTGTGCCCTGTGTTGGCTGGGATTGGCTCCAGCAGACCCCCGTGACCCTGTGTTCGGATTCAGCAGGTTGGAAAATGGATGGATGGATATATAAATAAATTTTTGCAGCTGGAGATCCACAAAGGGAGAAAAATGAATCACGTATCATAAAGTAGTTTTTATTCCTGCGCTTTCAACCCCTGCCAGGGGTCTTCATGAGAGGATAATGCTTAGACTTAAAAGAATCACAGGCAATATACAGTATATATATATAAATGTAATGAATTATTATTATTATTATTATATCAAAAAAATTACGTGGTTGGGTTTGGTGGCTAAGTCAGTGTGGTCGGGGGGGGGGGGGGGGGGGGTTTGGGGGGTATTGGGTGTAAAGTCTTGTTTATTATGGATTTATGTCCGTCTGTTGATGGCGTTCTCATTTGATAACCAGGATTCGGCCAGCTCTCTGGCACATTTAGTACTATTCAAGGCCAGTATACATATATATATTCATTGCATTCATAGTCTGTGTCCCGACCTGATTGTATGGGTGGTTACCTACCAGGCAACATCCGGCACAGGGCCCTCTTCAGTGGCGGAAGAAGTATTGAGATGAACTTTTGTTATTGACCAAATACTTTTTTTCCACCATAATTTGCAAATAAATTCTTCAAAAATCAGAGAAATGTGGTTTCCTGGATTTTTTTTTTCTCATTTTGTCTCTCATAGTTGAGGTATACCTATGATGAAAATTACAGGCCTCTCTCATCTTTTTAAGTGGGAGAACTTGCACAATTGGTGGCTGACTAAATACTTTTTTGCCCTACTGTATATGTGTGTGTGTATATATATATATATATATATATATATATATATATATATATATATATATACTAGCAAAATACCCGCGCTTCGCAGCGGAGAAGTAGTGTGTTAAAGAGGTTATGAAAAAGTAAAGGAAACATTTTAAAAATAACGTAACATGATTGTCAATGTAATTGTGTTGTCATTGTTATGAGTGTTGCTGTCATATATATATACATATACACATATACACACACATATACACACATATACAGATATATTATATATACATATACACATATATTTTTTATATATATATTTTTTATATATATATATATATATATATATATATATATATATATATATATATATATATACACACATACATACATACATACATATACACACATAGATGCACTTACAATAACATAGAAATCAATATAAACAACATTAACATCATTATCATATGAGAATATGAAGTAATATATAAGAAGCACATTTCATATAAATATAAATTATTAAACAGTAAAATCTTCTTGTATAATTTGCTACCGTGGCTTTTCGTTGGTCTGTCCAGGATTTTAAATCACATGTAGCTTGCAAACCGTTTCACGTATTGACTTGAAATGTGGTACACATATAATACGTCACGTCTGCTATCCGCTTTATGGGTGATGAATGTATTACTCTTTTTATGTTTATTTTATTTTAGAATCAACTCCTATCTGCGCACACCAGGGCGGCCGTGGGCAGATGCGTATGGTGTATTCACTCCATGTTATCGTGCATTGCGCTGTCACTGGTATTTTGATAAAAGAATTTGAACAATATATAAGAAGCGTATAAATTATTAAACAGTAAAACATTAACATTTAAGAAGTAAAGTTACATTGAGTACTACTGCAATGCCTTCGGGTATACCTCATTTTTTCTTTGCCCATTACATGCTTAAATGTATAAATTTTTTGGTGTACCTACCCGAGAACACGCGACATATAACCGACCGTGGGAGAAGCATGGATTTTAAACACGCGTTGAGTTCATCTGCTGGTCTCCCTCGTGGAATAACTGGTAATGTTTGACTAAAATCTACAGCGAGTAAAACGACATTACCTCCTTTTTTTTTTACGATCTCTGAGATCTTGCTTTTTTCGGTTCAAGGCTTCATAAGCTCTTTTATGTTCAATGTTGTACTTAATAAGTACTAATTATCCCAAACCATCATCTTTGAATGTTGCAAGACTTTTGCCTTGTATGTAGATCGGGGTAATTACATTCATTGCATTCCTAGTCTGAATCACAATCTGATTGTATGGGTGGTTACCTGGCACTGTAGGGTTGCCACCCGTCCTTTAAAATATGGAATCGTGCCGCGTTTGAGAATGAAATTGCGCGTCCCGTTTTGAATCAATACTGGACGGGATTTATCCCGTATTTTTTTTATCATTTTTTTTTTTAAAGCAGCATCTCATGCAAATCATCCCACACGCATTTTATGAAGATGCCTCCTTTCCTACTTTTGATTGGGTAATACTTGATGTCATCGTTAGTTTGATTGGTGTTTTTAACTGTCCAGTGAGGAGGGCGTGCTTTTTAAGTACAGTCTGCAAAGTGTTGGCACTGAGATGTTGCGTCAGCGCCATAGTTGAAGCCCCTAACGTTGCGGTCAGCAAGTCGGCTAACATCCGCCATGTGCCGTCTTTCAGTTGCGAGAAGCAGATCATAGAATGGTTGAAACTGTTGCCCCTAACGTTGCGCCACGGCGTGTGCTTCGTTTATGCCTCGTGTCTTCTCATTAAACTTTTATCTCGCGAATATGTTATTGCAATCCGCAGCGGGAGCGTTTCTATAAACTTAATTTAAACTTACGTTTTACACCGTGCTTTGTTTCCCTTATGAACATGCTTGTATGCTTAACTCGCTCCGTTCTCAATTGTTTAATTAATTTTTTGCTCTTCGCTGTTTGCGGCTGTTCCTCCATTTCCCCCTACTTCGTTCTTTTATCTCGCGAATATGTTATTGCAATCCTTAACGGGAGCGTTTCAATAAACTGATTGAAAATAGTTTTGCATTTACCTTTTTAGTAAAAGGCGAGCTTTTAAGCCTGAGAAATCACCCCGTAAATGCACACGTTTAATTGGACATGTGTTAATATGTATGGTTACACAGTATTAAAAGACAGTGAACAACGTCAGTTACCTTTCTTCCCGCGTTTGATAAAAGGTGAGCTTTTAAGCCTCAGAAATCACCCCGTAAATGCACACATTTAATTGCACATGTGTTAATATGTATGCTCACACAGTATTAAAAGACAGTCAAAAATTAACGTCATTTACCTTCGTTCCCGTGTGTGACTCGTGCTGTAAATGTCTTCCTTGTTTTTAGTTCACGTGATTACGTAGGAGGCGTGATGACGCGATACGTGACTCCGCCTCCTCCATTACAGTGTATGGACAAAAAATATGTTCCAGTTATGACCATTACGCTTTGAATTTCGAAATGAAACCTGCCTAACTTTTGTAAGTAAGCTGTAAGGAATGAGCCTGCCAAATTTCAGCCTTCCACCTACACGGGAAGTTGGAGAATTAGTGATGAGCGAGTCAGTGAGTCAGTCAGTCAGTCAGTGAGGGCTTTGCCTTTTATTATTATAGATATATATATATGTGTATATGTATGTATGTATATGTATATATATATATATATATGTGTATGTGTGTATATATATATATATATATATAATATATGTGTGTGTATATATATATATATATATATATATATATATGTATATATAATATATGTGTATATATATATGTCTGTATGCATGTACCTGTGTACCTGTATACAGTGGTGTGAAAAACTATTTGCCCCCTTCCTGATTTCTTATTCTTTTGCATGTTTGTCACACAAAATGTTTCTGATCATCAAACACATTTAACCATTAGTCAAATATAACACAAGTAAACACAAAATGCAGTTTTTAAATGATGGTGTTTATTATTTAGGGAGAAAAAAAATCCAAACCTACATGGCCCTGTGTGAAAAAGTAATTGCCCCCTTGTTAAAAAATAACCTAACTGTGGTGTATCACACCTGAGTTCAATTTCCGTAGCCACCCCCAGGCCTGATTACTGCCACACCTGTTTCAATCAAGAAATCACTTAAATAGGAGCTGCCTGACACAGAGAAGTAGACCAAAAGCACCTCAAAAGCTAGACATCATGCCAAGATCCAAAGAAATTCAGGAACAAATGAGAACAGAAGTAATTGAGATCTATCAGTCTGGTAAAGGTTATAAAGCCATTTCTAAAGCTTTGGGACTCCAGCGAACCACAGGGAGAGCCATTATCCACAAATGGCAAAAACATGGAACAGTGGTGAACCTTCCCAGGAGTGGCCGGCCGACCAAAATTACCCCAAGAGCGCAGAGACGACTCATCCGAGAGGTCACAAAAGACCCCAGGACAACGTCTAAAGAACTGCAGGCCTCACTTGCCTCAATTAAGGTCAGTGTTCATGACTCCACCATAAGAAAGAGACTGGGCAAAAACGGCCTGCATGGCAGATTTCCAAGACGCAAACCACTGTTAAGCAAAAAGAACATTAGGGCTCGTCTCAATTTTGCTAAGAAACATCTCAATGATTGCCAAGACTTTTGAGAAAATACCTTGTGGACTGATGAGACAAAAGTTGAACTTTTTGGAAGGCAAATGTCCCGTTACATCTGGCGTAAAAGGAACACAGCATTTCAGAAAAAGAACATCATACCAACAGTAAAATATGGTGGTGGTAGTGTGATGGTCTGGGGTTGTTTTGCTGCTTCAGGACCTGGAAGGCTTTCTGTGATAGATGGAACCATGAATTCTACTGTCTACCAAAAAATCCTGAAGGAGAATGTCCGGCCATCTGTTCGTCAACTCAAGCTGAAGCGATCTTGGGTGCTGCAACAGGACAATGACCCAAAACACACCAGCAAATCCACCTCTGAATGGCTGAAGAAAAACAAAATGAAGACTTTGGAGTGGCCTAGTCAAAGTCCTGACCTGAATCCAATTGAGATGCTATGGCATGACCTTAAAAAGGCGGTTCATGCTAGAAAACCCTCAAATAAAGCTGAATTACAACAATTTTGCAAAGATGAGTGGGCCAAAATTCCTCCAGAGCGCTGTAACAGACTCATTGCAAGTTATCGCAAACGTTTGATTGCAGTTATTGCTGCTAAGGGTGGCCCAACCAGTTATTAGGTTCAGGGGGCAATTACTTTTTCACACAGGGCCATGTAGGTTTGGATTTTTTTTTCTCCCTAAATAATAAAAACCACCATTTACAAACTGCATTTTGTGTTTACTTGTGTTATATTTGACTAATGGTTAAATTTGTTTGATGATCAGAAACATTTTGTGTGACAAACATGCAAAAGAATAAGAAATCAGGAAGGGGGCAAATAGTTTTTCACACCACTGTATGTACTTACGTAAAATTCTTCATAAAGAACAGTATGTTTGTTACTGTTGTGAAAAATATACTGCTTTAGCTGTTGACTCTGAATAGAACTATGAAGATATTCACATACATTCTGAACAATTGACTATTTTAGTAGATGTTCCCAAATGAAAAAATGATTTTAGGGGATGACTTGATTTAAAAAAAAAAAAAAAAAGGGGTTGTGCAGAATATATTCATTCACAATCAGTGATACAGTGCCTATTTCAATATTTTGGACCTATCTAACAGGTCCTTTACAGGAAAGAACTGTCCTGGATGGAAACATGGAAAAGAATAACTTGTAGAATTCCCAAACTATTTTAAAAAGATTGTTTTTGTGTATGGTTTTTATAATGGACAATCTGCTATTCATGTACTGGATTAATGAGCTAAAATGTAAGATTATTTTAAAATAGTTTTTTTTGTGCTTGTAAGATGTGGAAGAAGTGTTTTATCATTTTATTTACAAATTTAAGTGTATGTGTTTTTTTTGTTTAAAACTAGGTACTGAACCGCTAATGAAGGATGTTACTGTCTATGGGAGTGCTTATGATGTCTACATTAAAGATCTGTATAATCTTGGCAGTGCAGCTGTTATTTCTAATTAATCTGCCAGCTGAGGCCGATATTTCAGCAGTAAGTCATACATTTTGTTTCTGTCCTCAACCTTTTTTCTTTTTTCCTTGGACTGTTTTACTTGTCTGTGCAGTATTAAGAAAAAGTTTGCAGTCCCATCCATCCTGCAAGGATTTTGTTTCAAAATGAGTTGAATTGTGCAAATTTTGAAAGTTTTAAGCAGTACTCCACAATTTTTTTTTTTAAATCAAGGATTCAGATTAGATGGGCAGTGTGCTTCATGGAACAGTTTAGTTTCAGTCTACGTTCCATTCTCAAGCATGTGTTGCTGCATGTTTGAGAGCCTGTGTTCCCTTAAAAGGTATGCAACACAAGACACTTTAAACATCTACATCTCAGGAAAGACCCACATAGTTGCTGTTGTATTATGCTTTTGGGATGAGTGTCCGTTTGTCATGACTTAACACAAAAGGTAAAATGAATGCAGTAAAGGACAACTAGGATCTGTCAAAGTCTCTAGGACACTGGGGGATGTGGACATAATTTATCATGTAGTAGTACAATAAAAAATAGTATATTCAGAACTTCACTAGAGTAGCTTTGAAATTTACCCTGAGTTTAATAAAATTGAATGGTTATGTGAATGTTAAATGAAAGTTAATGTCAGTACATTTACATGAAACATCTTGGCTACTAGTGAAATTTGTCATACTTAATTTGAAGCTTAATGGAGATATTTTGAATATAGAGCACTGTATGAATTTCAAAAATATCAGTCTCCCACTAAAAAACATTGCTGAATTTGCAAACTCATCTATCAAAAAACATAAAAATTCTGTGTTATATATAGATAATTACAATGTCAGTTACCGATTACTGTTTTTTCCTGTTACTTTCCTGATTTCCTGATAATCTGTTATTATCAGCATTGACACCTTTTCATGCTTTGATGATCAGGAAATATTTCCATTGATTTTTTTAAACGAATAGACCGGATATAGCCTGCTCTAACCTGTTGGGTATATTACAATATGCTTATAATTAAATAGAATCAAAGTCATAGCACTGGTAATTCTGACAAATCTTGTAATTGACAGAAAATGAAACACTATTCTGAAATAAATCAGAAAAGTCATGAAAGTGTTCATTTGAGTATTTGCTGCTATCAGTTTGTGGTAAAAACATTGCTCAATCCCTTGAATATAGCATGGTATGACTTGGAAGTTCCGGCTGCCATATGCATTTCAGTGTTTGAATGAATACATGCAGTGCTTCTGTGCACTCTCATCATCGAAAATTATAATTCACTAAAGTGATCCATTATGAAAGGGATGCGGAAAAGACCTCAGGAGCCTCATTCCTGGAAGAGTCAAAACTGCCGGAGAGCCAATGAGGTCAGGCTTGTTGGGGATCAGAACTGGTGTGGTGCTGAGGCGACAATACTCATCTGGGTAGGCATGTGGAATGTCTTGTCTCTCTGGCATGATGGTCATCTTCCTATGCTATTGGAGGAGCTTCATAAAATCTGCATTTCAGTGGCGGCACTCTCTGAGGTGCACAGACTTGGGACTGGCCAGAACTTTGTAGGTGGCTTCACCATTTATTGTTCTGGTAGCTCTGATGGCTGTCATGCTTAGGGAGTAGCTATTGGCTGTGGTGGATTGGCACCTTCCAATGGTGTCTGATATCACTCCTTTCAGCGAACGTATTATGAGACCATGATTAAGGCACTCTCTGGGTGCCTTGTCTGTTGGCTCGGTGTATGCTCTGACTGCAATGAGGGAGACATTTTGTTCACAACTTTACTCAGTGGTTGATGTTTACCTGCGAGGTGACACTACTCTGGTCATGAGTGATATCAATGTGACAACTGACACTGACAGAGCTGGCTATGAGGATTGTGTCAGTCCCCATGGGTGTGGCGACCGTGGTGAGAGTTGTTCCATGACTTAGCAAAAGGTCAGGGGCTCCGGATTGCTGGATCCTGGTTCGAACATTCTGAGCCGCATCGTTGGACTTGGTACTCCAATACTAGTGGTGCGGTGAAGGAGATCGATCACATTCTTGTGGGCAGAAGCTGGAGGCTCCTGCAGAACTGTAGGGTCTACAGAAGTGCCTAGTTTGTGAATTCTGACCACAGACTTGTTGATGCTACTCTGAAGATCCAGCTTAGTTCCAGTAGGTTTCCACCTACTAGGAGAATGAGGCTGGACCTGGCCAGACTCCAAGGTCAGGCTGTTTCTATTGAGTTTGCACGCAGTTTGTGTGAGGAACTTGCAGACTTTGGTGACTGCCGATCCTAATGTGATGTGGGAGACCTTCTTTGACAAGTGCCTGAGGTTTGCTGTGGGTTGTATTGGTGTTGACGGTGTTCCCAGAAGAAGGTGTTTCATCTCTCAGCACCCTGGATATCCTTGAGAGGAGTCGCCACACACGGTTTGAAGTGAACTTCGGTCTGCACCAGGAACTGAGAAGGATGGCAGCGAGGGCTCTGGAGCAGATAAGGAGATATTTCTTAGAGGAATCTCTGACCAAGTGGTACATCATCAATGGTCTAGTGACCCACAACCTGCTTACAGTGAAATGAAAGCATTATGCACATCCAAATCTGATTCTCGTAGAGTCGCAGTCAGTGCAGGTGAAGGAACAGTCCTTATGGATGATGCTGCAGTTGTGACTTGCTGGGGTGGCTACTTTGAGCAGCTATTTAAAGCTGATCCTCCAGCTAGGACGTTGGACATCTTTGGGTCCACAGTTCTTGAGCTAATCCTCTAATTAGCTGCAAACCACCCATTCTCACTGAAATTGCACAGGTGGTGATCCATCTGAAGGTGGTGAAGGCTGCAGGGATCTGTGGTATCTAGGGTGAACTTCTCAAGGCTGGTGGTAAGACTGCACTCATGGTATTACAAGCAATCGTTGCTTTAGGTTGGGACATGGGCATCATCCCAACTGACTGGATTTTTGTGAAGCAATCAAGCTGCCCTGTGGGGCATCCTGGGACTTTGGAGGAGGCAGTCACCCGTATATTGTGCCCCGGCTGCAAATGGGTTACTTTCAGCTGAGTAGTGTTCAGGTCCAAGTCCAAAACAGAACTGATCTAGATAAGCAAAGATGGCGGCTTTAAATGCCAGAAGTGGCTTTGTCGGGACCGGAAGTGATGTCGTTGTTGGTGACAGAACCAGAAGTGACATCATCATGATTGGCACTGGAAAACAAGTGACATCATCAGGACCAGAAATGATGTCGTCAGTGGCGTCGGAACCAGAAGTGATGTCATCATTGGTGCCATAACCCGTGCGGGGTTTCCTGTGAACAGTCTGCATAGGACTGAGAGAGAAATGCAGTGCAGCTCGCCACCCCCTGGTCTGGCATGGAATTACCATTATTTAGGCCTTTTAGGTGCCTCCCAATTGTACGTGTAAGACAAATGTTATAATAAAATATTCTAGGCACTATATAGAGTACATTTGCATTGTGTTATTTTTTTTTTATCTTTTTATATATTTATATATACAGTATGTATTTTTTGTCACAGTATGTCTGTAAAGCACAAAGTGCTTATGACTTGTTCAACATACCTTAAAAGACACACGCAAGGGATAAAGACAAATGCAGCACTTCACAAAAAGAGAATTCACTACAAATACAAAGTGATGTAATCTGTAGCCTACATAAGAAAGGCAGACAAAATCACCTGTGATTGCTAACACACATTAAACGTAGTCATTAATCGAACTTGTTTTTTTCCCCGCAGCTGTACTTTGTACCAGGTTTTCATTCACCAATCAAAACCTGGCATGCTCTAGAACCCACCCTCTTAACTTTGATGGGTGAAAATAACGGCTTAGGTTTCATTTTATTCATGTCACATGTGGTGTCACTTAAATAAATAAAAAAGGAAATACAGTGCATACATAAAAAATAAACAAAAAAAAATTTGCTATGCATTTAATTATTTATACTCTTATATTGCTTTGTTATTATTTACTGTTGCACTTAACAATACATTTATTTCCATGCTTTATTTTTTCTGAAATATTACTCCACAGAAAATTGTGTTCCCTTCCCACCTTTTTGTTTCATATACATTAAAGCACTCTTTCAGTATTTCACAAGTGAAAGAACTGAAAGATCTTTGCAAAGATCTGTGGTATTTTCTCCTCATTAGTGTAATATTGTTTAACTATAAATAATTATTAATTGATTATTTCAGTCTGAGGGGAACGCACCCTATATATCAGCTTCAGTATGTATAATAAACAAGGAGCCTTGTTCATGACATGCTGTATGTGTCTCGTTTCATAATAATTACACAAACCCCAACTCTGCAATATTACATTAGCATTATTTACTTCTGATTCTTTTATTTAAAAATATTTACAAATACTCTGTAAAAAGATTGACATGAAATCTGTGGGTTATACAGAGATGTGGGGTGTATTAGTGAAATATGGTAGTTTCCCATATAAATCTACCTTGGGAAAGATCACTACAACTTGTATATTTTACTCTTTTACTTATTATATGTCTTTTAAAATACTAAGTTTAAGAAATCTAAACTATAGTTAGTCACAGACCTCCACGACCAACAACTAAAAATAGTCCATCAATCAATGCTACTTTTACATTACTTGAATTGAAATGTGCTCTCTAAGAAAACTATTGAGCCACCACAAACATATTTGGGCTATATTTTTAACTACATCATATTGTAAAGTGCTGTTAAAAACCATGTATTTAATGTAGTTTACTAATGCAGGTACTTGCATTCTGTTATTGCTGTTATTTTTAAATATGAGTCACTGTTAAAGAAATACAGTATTTCTGAAAGATAATGTGATAAATGGCTGTTAATAATAAAATGGTAAAATACTCCAAAATTCATTAATTAACTAATTTCCCAAACACCCAGAATGTTATGCCTTGCATACAATTTCTAACTATTTATACCGGGACTGTGACTAGATTTCAGTTTCTATGGACCACTAAAGCTTACAGAGCCCCATGAAAATATGAATTAATTAATTGGGTTACATTATTATCCCAGGGGAAAATTTCTTTGTGGTAGGAGTGTATAAAAATTTCACAGATATAAAAATTTAGCCATTAGACAAGAAGTGATGTCCACTTTTTATAGTTAGGATAAACGTGTAAAATTATGACATATGCATTTTCGGTGTACTGTTAAACTCTTTCATATAAAAATACTAAATTCAAACACTACACTGTAAATACTTAAGAGTTCATAAACATCCCTACAGGCACTAGAAGTAAAATTTAATTGTGAAATAAAATAGTTTTTAAATGTACTGATTTTGAGTCTTGGAATTTTTTTGTACATTTTGGAAGAAGAAGGTGGCTGCTGTCTAATAGAATTTAACTGGCTTTTTAAATCTGTTTGTGATACAAGTCAGGGAGAGAGAACTGATTCAAACCAGTAATTTTATTACTAATTTTGGCAGTGTTTTTGAGAAATCTTATTTTTTAAAACTAAGGTTTCCAAACCAAAAAGCAAATATAAGTATATTATTGAACCTATTGTTACAAAAGAATAACGTTACAATTTCATCTACATTAGGACATTTTGATTTCCTGTGATAGAATAGCCTTTTTCAAGGTCATATTATTATCAATGATTGTCCATGAGGCAGAAAAGTATCTTTTTCTTAAGAGTGAAAAGTTGGAAAGCTTAGATTTTTTAGTAAAGTATTAATATCCATCCATCCATCCATTGTCCAACCCGCTGAATCCGAACACAGGGTCACGGGGGTCTGCTGGAGCCAATCCCAGCCAACACAGGGCACAAGGCAGGAACCAATCCCGGGCAGGGTGCCAACCCACCGCAGAAAGTATTAATATTTTTGTTGAAAATTGAAAGTGTATAAAAAGCTGCCAAACATAACTGAAAACATAGACCTCTAAATCTTGCATAATCCATTTAAAGTCATGATTTACTAAACAAGTAGGAACTAAACAGTGTGCAAACTAGTGTAGCATGGTAAAGAAAAGTCGGCTTCAATTGTAATCTTATCAACAAAGTAGATTTATGAAGTTACCGTTGGACAGAAAAAGTCAAGAGCAATGTATTTGAATAAAGTGTGAGGGTTTTGTTAGTATATTTTTTTTTTATTTTAATAACTGCATAATTTGTTGACCACTAAACTCCTCATTTTAACATTTATAGTAAGCAATGTACAGTGATATAGATAAATAGATAAGGCATTTTTGATTAAGCATTATCTAATTGTTGTAACTTATTTCTTTAAATGAATTCCCTAAAAGTAAATAAGGTAAATGGGCAATATATTGTTAAAGAAAAATCTTTCTGGTAGTAACATGGGTATGAAATTATGTCCGTGTCGAACAGATCTCTCCTGAAATGTCCCCTTAAGAGAAACAATACTTTAGTACCTGTTTAATGAATTGTAAACATCTTTAAAGTTTTTTAAGGAAGTGTTTACTTAACCAAATATCTAAATGGAGATAACAATTAAATTGGAAGGAAAAATGAAAGGTATAAGCAAACCAAATAGAGTAATAAGGATGTTGTATTTTTTTATATCTGTTTTCTTAGTGGCAAGTTCTGTTAGATCATAGCTCCAGAGCTTTGGTGGGGAAAAACAAAAACAGCTAGTACACAAAGTGGTTTTGTTTTTGTTTTAATTATGTTAGATTTCACTTACAAATGTAATGAATTTTTGTTTCTGTCTTTAAACATTTTAATGATGAAATGTTTTCCTGTAATATTTTAAAACCTACACCTCAGGATCGAGAAGAGATAGCAGAGGTAATATGGATATACACATAGTATGCTCATTAGGCAGTGTGGTGTAGTAGTTAAGACTTTGGACCTAGGACTTAAAATCTTGAGGTTGTGAGTTGAAATTCTGCTTCTGAAATTGTGCGACTATGAGAAAGTCTCTTCACCTGCCTGTGCTCTTGGAAAAACAAACAAAATGTAATCAATTGTATCACAAATGTAAGTTGCCTTGGATAAAGGCATCAGTCAAATAATAATAATACTGATTATATCTTTCTGCTGGCCTGAAAATGTGTGGGAATTCCCTTCTAAGTATAGGGTAGCTTGAGCTGTCCAGCTCATAATGTTTAGTTATTGAATGACCTATGTTATTATCAGTGTGTAGGCCAGGGGTCTCCAACCTTTTTTCCCCTGAGAGCTACTTTTACAAAATGAAAATGGCCGAGAGCTACTCATGTTTTCTAACGTTTATTCTCATAACTTATTTCAACCCAAACAAACTGAATAAGCTCGTTTTGCCTGAGCATTTACAAAATGTTTGTGTCCACAACTCACATTTTGCATTAAAACATCACAAAAAATATTTAGTTCACCTGCAAGTGCATTTTGTATGTCTGTATACATTTTCTTGTGTATCTCACACTATTGATTTAAAACATGAATGCTGTCAGAACAAAACAAAACAATACAATTACAAATACACAGATATTACTTACTCATTTGTCATTTTGTTACATGTCTCTGTTTCACTTCACAAGAGTATTCACATGTCCAGTTGCATGTGTGATGTGTATTCAGTCTTTTTTACAGTAGTTAGTGAAATGAGTGGCACTGCATGGAGTCAACAAGAGAGGTGTATGATAGAGTGTAGCCACTTAGGTTCACTCTTATGGAGTCATTTAAATGTTCATCTGTCAGTCTTGTTCTGAACTTTGATTTCATGACATTCATGTCAGAAAAGGCAGACTCAGGGGTATGTAGACCTGAACAAAGCAGACATTTTCAGTGCTGCTTGGTGAAGATTCTTATAGTTATCTGGCTCTACTAAGCTCCAGAAATGCTGAGAATGCTGTTGAGACTTTAACTGTGCATTATTTTGAAGGTTTATAACCTCAATTTCCAATTCTACAGCAACAACACAAAAAAAGTTAAGCCATCTGTCCTGAAATCTCACTTATGTCCACATCTATTAAAGGGTTGGCCATAAATGTCATAAAGGGCTGAAGTTTCTCAAAGTCACTGAATCTGTCCGCAAACTCCTGTCTAAGCCTCGACAAGAGGTCACAATACTTAAACACTGGCTGCACCTGTGTGACTTTCCAACATCTTTAAGATAGAGGGGAAGTGCCGAAACCTTTTGTTTTTCACTTGCTGGATGTACAATGACAGTGTTGTACTGGATGCCTTAACAGCACTGATCATATCAGATATGTTTTTATCTTTGCCTTGTAACTGTAGGTTCAGGTGGTTAACTGTCTCAGTTACATCTGTCAGGATACCAAGATCAAGTAGTCACTCTGCATCAGATAATAGGGTGGTATCTTCCTCCCTCGTTTCCATAAAAGCCTTGTTTTCACCCAGCAAGGAAAGAAAGCGCTTCAGTATCTTAACCCAACGTAGCCATCAGACTTTAGTGTGGAGGAGGGGATCCCCATACTCTGCAGAGCATTCCTCCAGGAACAGCATGAAGCTCCATTGTTGCTATGCCTTTGCTCGAATGGAGTTGATGATCTTAACAACAGGCGCCACTCTTCTTTGGTGGAAAAGTCATCAAACACCATCCGAATGAAAACGGCCAGCTGGGCTGTATCACTGGAGTCGACAGACTCATCACACTGAATTGAAAACCATTTGCACCTCTGCATGTCCGATTCCAGCTGTTTTACCACATCCGCAGACAGTGCAGACACTATTCTTGCCACAGTATTTGCACCAAGTTATACATTGACAATAGCAGACAAAATTTGTGTCTTACTTTTATGGTCCCTGAATAACATTTTAGCCACCGCGGTCATAGCCTCCTTTACAATCCCGCCATCAGTGAAGGGCTTTTTGTGCTTCATTAAGATGTGCGCCACTTTAAACGAGGCCTCTGTTGCTGCATTGGCCTTCTTTGTAGGTTTGGCGAACAGAGACTGTTGTCTTGGAAACTTTGTTTTCAGCTCCTTTATCTTCTATTTTATATAAACAGTGCATCCGGAAAGTATTCACAGCGCATCACTTTTTCCACATTTTGTTATGTTACAGCCTTATTCCAAAATGGATTAAATTCATTTTTTTCCTCAGAATTCTACACACAACACCCCATAATGACAACGTGAAAAAAGTTTACTTGAGGTTTTTGCAAGTTTATTCAAAATAATAAAATTGAGAAAGCACATGTACATAAGTATTCACAGCCTTTGCCGTGAAGCTCGAAATTGAGCTCAGGTGCATCCTGTTTCCCCTGATCATCCTTGAGATGTTTCTGCAGCTTAATTGGAGTCCACCTGTGGTAAATTCAGTTGATTGGACATGATTTGGAAAGGCACACACCTGTCTATATAAGGTCCCACAGTTGACAGTTCATGTCAGAGCACAAACCAAGCATGAAATCAAAGGAATTGTCTGTGGACCTCCAAGACAGGACTGTCTCGAGGCACATATCTGGGGAAGATTACAGAAAAATTTCTGCTGCTTTGAACGTCCCAATGAGCACAGTGGCCTCCATCATCCGTAAGTGGAAGAAGTTTGAAACCACCAGGACTCTTCCTAGAGCTGGCCGGCCATCTAAACTGTGCAATCGGGGGAGAAGGGCCTTAGTCAGGGAGGTGACCAAGAACCCGATGGTCACTCTGTCAGAGCTCCAGAGGTCCTCTGTGGAGAGAGGAGAACCTTCCAGAAGGACAACCATCTCTGCAGCAATCCACCAATCAGGCCTGTATGGTAGAGTGGCCAGACGGAAGCCACTCTTTAGTAAAAGGCACATGGCAGCCCGCCTGGAGTTTGCCAAAAGGCACCTGAAGGACTCTCAGACCATGAGAAAGAAAATTCTCTGGTCTGATGAGACAAAGATTGAACTCTTTGGTGTGAATGCCAGGCATCACGTTTGGAGGAAACCTGGCACATTCCCTACAGTGAAGCATGGTGGTGGCAGCATCATGCTGTGGGGATGTTTTTCAGCGGTAGGAACTGGGACACTAGTCAGGATAAAGGGAAAGATGACTGCAGCAATGTACAGAGACATCCTGGATGAAAACCTGCTCCAGAGCGCTCTTGACCTCAGACTGGGGCGACGGTTCATCTTTCAGCAGGACAATGACCCTAAGCACACAGCCAAGATATCAAAGGAGTGGCTTCAGGACAACTCTGTGAATGTCCTTGAGTGGCCCAGCCAGAGCCCAGACTTGAATCCGATTGAACATCTCTGGAGAGATCTTAAAATGGCTGTGCACCGACGCTTCCCATCCAACCTGATGGAGCTTGAGAGGTGCTGCAAAGAGGAATGGGCGAAACTGGCCAAGGATAGATAGGTGTGCCAAGCTTGTGGCATCATATTCAAAAAGACTTGAGGCTGTAATTGCTGCCAAAGGTGCATCGACAAAGTATTGAGCAAAGGCTGTGAATACTTACGTACATGTGCTTTCTCAATTTTTTTATTTTTAATAAATTTGCAAAAACCTCAAGTAAACTTTTTTCACGTTGTCATTATGGGGTGTTGTGTGCAGAATTCTGAGGAAAAAAATGAATTTAATCCATTTTGGAATAAGGCTGTAACATAACAAAAGGTGGAAAAAATGATGCGCTGTGAATACATTCTGGATGCACTGTATATAATATATATATTTATTATATATATATATATATATATATATATATTTATTTTGTATATATTTTATATTATATATATATTATAATGAAAAAATCCTGGGACGAGACATGATTTTTTCAGAGAGATACTTTCATGTCCCGCGAGACGAGACTTTGTGCCAAGAGATTTAACTATGCCTGGAGCCGGAAATAAAAGACAAAGAGTAGATGACAAAGTAGAACGTCGTAAAGAATTCAAAAACGGCGCGGTACACATGCAGAGCAGGTTAGAGATAGTGGAAGTACGAAAATTCGAAAGTCTCAAAAAAATTATAGTAAAGATCACATTAGCGTAAACAAACGGAAATTATTACACTGTGAAATAACGGAACAGCAAAAAGATATTAAATATATTGTTCGGATTTAAACTTTAAGTCGGAGACTTGTAGGTCGTCTAATTGATGTTGCCATCAGGGAAAAGTAGTGTTTCTTCCCAATGAAGAGGCATATCCGCGAAAATTAAAAGACTTGTTGTTTGGTGAAAGTGAAATCAATATACGTTGTCACGCTTGGGTCACAGAGTTGCACAGATACACAGGAGATTTTAGAGACAGAAACTTTATTCAAACACTTCAAACAAACATAAGTCTCTTTCAGGAGTGAATCGAGCCCTGCGTGTAGTCGGAGGAGACAGTTCCATCTCTCAATTAAAATAACAGAAAATCTTCCTCTTCATAGGGGTGCGCCTTGGGAGCGGGACCCCCAACAAGAGAAGAGGATGTCTGGGGGGAAAAGAGAGACAAGGCAGAGAGACAAAAGGACAACTGCTGTAGAGGCTTTTAAATGTTCGAAGTGCCGTGTAAGATGCAGATCACGTGGCACAGCAGCAGGAAGCCAGCAGCTGATCGAGCAAAGAGGAGGAAAAAAAAACTGCATTTGTTTCCCATTGTATCAACGTTTAAGTGGGGGTTTCGGAGGAGTGACCGCATTTGTGCTGCTCGCGTTTTGTGAAGAGGGTGGCTTAACGCACCCCATGGAGACGCAAAGTGGCTGGTGCATAGCGCAGGCCGGGGGGGTGTTGGAGAGCAAAACGAGCAGGGGGCGATAGATATATAAGGTAAAATTCCACTACAACAAACTGCCAGGGGCGTAAAAAATATTTCATTGTAATGAAAATTTTGTTGTAATGAGATTCTGTATTTGTTGCTATAGTGCTTTCTTTAACTTGCGTCCAGGCATTTTCAATCATTTCAATAGCCTCTTTCACATTAATTTTAATCTTCTCCTGTCTACAAGTTATGCCAACGAGAATTTTTCTCAGCATTTCCTTGCGATAATACACTTTCAGGGTGTGAATGATGCCCAAACCCAATGGCTGAAGCACTGCTGCGCAATTGGGGAGGAATTCAACGCAAACATTATCTAAATGCGGAAGCATGTTGTGGGCAGCACAGTTATCAATCAGAAGCCGAATCATCCTTTTCTTCTTCTTCTTCATATTGTGAGGTTTCTGAACTGTTTTGGGATCCCCCCCTCCCCACCCAATGGGAACGTCACGCTGAAGTGTGTCCCCAAGCGTGATTGCCGCTTCTGTGGAAGATTGTTTGTCCATTGCCGGGGCAGGGCAACAGCAGGCTCACAGCGCTGCAGTGAAGCGCCACAGAAGCGAATCCTAAAAGATCGTGGGCGTACTATAAGTCCCTGTCTTACACCCCAAAACACGAGGCTGAGTCTCAGTACTTTAGCAAAACCAGCTTTATTCAGCTTGATAGATAGATAGATATGAAACAGGAACAGCACAGTTATTTATTGTAGCGGGATCTGCCACTCTCCTATAAACAGAAACAGCAGTCAGACCGGGTTGTGACCAGGTTAGTGGCCAAATAATACTGTTCCCTGCATTTACAATGTTCCTTGCATCACCCATCGAGCTATAAAATTTTACATTAACAGATTTCTATAAAAAATATTTTTTGCTTGTTTAAGTGTTAGTTATGCAAAAATTGTTTTATTGTCAGTTAAGTCGTTCCGCAGCCATTTATGCACCATTATTATTACATGCAGAAGCCACTTGTAGGAGGTATATGATCAGGCACAGACCCGAGAGCAAACCTTGTGTGACACAATAACTATCAAGTTGAGATAAGACTGAAAGTTAGGGCTTGGGAGAAAATTGTATAATACTTAACTGTTACCAGAAGAAGACTCCCCTATTCATTTTTAATAATTTACTCTTTCAGCACTCCTCTGATAACAGAACTCAAAACTTTGAAGACTTGCCTGCAAGATTTGGATATAGACTTCCTAGTGAAGGATTAAAGGTAAGAGTTTATTTGGGCATAAATAGTTGTGAAAATGTATACTACATACAGCGATATAAGAAAGTAAGTACATCCCCAAAAACCTGTTGTATGTTTTATCCTATGTCTATTGTAATATGTACTCAATGTAGTGAAATTCTTACTTTCATGTTTCCACCGAACAGTTAACTCAATACATATACTGTATGTATATACAGGCACACATTGTTACAATTTACTGTTTAGCATCCTCACAACTTATGGGTAGAAACTGTTCCTGAAAATACTGGTGTGAATACTAATGATCCTCTACTGTTTACCAGAAGGTACAAGTGAGAAAAACAGCTGTGTAAGATTACTGATACTGAGGTCTTCAGTTATCCTGTTTGCCTTTCAGCGGTTGTGAGTGTTGTATATGTCATGAATAGAAAGCACCTGGGTGCCAGTAATATTCTGTCCCGCCTTCACCACCCTGTATGCAGTGCTTTACAATCTTAAGTTGAGAAGAGACTGTTCCAATATATGATGAAGCCAGTGAGGATGGATTGCATTGTGAATCTATAGAGTTTTGTGAGAATAGATGGAACAATTGTCTGAGGAAGTAGAGACACTGGTAAGCCTCTTTTTATTAGAGCTGAAATGCATTGTGCCCACTTCAGTTCATCGGTGACAGTCACTTCAAGAAATTTAAAAATGCTCACCAACTCAACAGCTTCCCCTCCAATATACAGGTAGATGGAAGTGTGGTCTGCCCCCCTACTTCCTTAAGTCTATGACCATCTCCTAGGTTGTGCTGACATTAAGAATTAGATTTGTTGCGTTTGCACCTTTCTCTGTAAGCAGTACCATCACTATTGGTGATCAGTCTATGATGGTGGTATCATCAACAAATTTAATGATGGAGTTGGAGCTGTGTCTGACTGTACAGTTATAGGTGAACAAGGAGTAGAAAAAGGGGCTCAACACACTACCCTGTCAAGTACCTGGGCTGATGGTCAGTATGAAGTATGTGATGTTACCAATTTACATATGCTGAGACCTGTTGGTTAGGAAGTCCAAAATTCATTTCAACAGGTTAGCACTGCTAAACTGAGAAGTCTGGTGGTCAGCTTTGCTAGTACAAGATTGTTTAGTGCTGAGCTTTAGTCTATAAATTGGACTTTGGTGCAACAGTTTTTATTATATATGGTGTGCTACAATGGCATGAAGTGTAAGAGATGTGGTTTCCTCTGTGGACTGGCTATAATGATTGTATAAACTGGAGGTTAAATTGAATATCTGGAGTATTCTTTTTTATTGTAGAAATCTGATGGTACTCATTCCATTGGTAATATTTTTTTAAAAAGTATCCCTGAAAAAATGCACTTTGTAATTCTTCTATTGTCAGAATTGCAATTCCCTGTAGTAGAAAATTGAGTTTATGTTGTTTAACCTTATTTTAATTTAATCTCCCTTAAATTTTATGTAAACTGCCTAAATCAAAATAGAGGTTAAGGTTTTAACTACAAGTGTTAGTGAAAATAGTTTTCCAATGCTGTACTTATTTGTGATATTGCCTTATATATTTGTGAGGTCACAATATAAACATGGGTTGGAGGAATTCCAGCTAACATTTAAACAAATGAAAGACAACCAAGTATAAGTTCTCTTTGGTTAGTTCAAGTAAAAACTGCAAAAGTAATGCTTTAATTTAAACTCTCAATGAGGGCTTTGTACACCTCTTAGTTATTCCTATCTTCCTGTTTGTATGCTTCTGATATTGTTAATTCATACCTGTCTTTTCATATTTTACCAAACTACGTAACAAGTTGCAAAACTGATATAAGAAACGTGACAGACCCAGGGCAGTGATGTTCATTAGTTATGGTAGAGCTAAGTTACAGAATGATGTGAAAGAATAACACATTGAAAGAATTACACATTAAAAAACTGCAAAATAGATTCAGTATTTGTGAATATTTTGTTAATTTAAATTATTTTTATGATAGGCACAAACTGTACATTTACAAGCTTGAACTATATACATTTAAAAAATTATATAGAGTCAAAATAAAACACAAAATACAAGGGGATATAAACACTGAAATATATACATAGTATTCATATCTGTAAATTCTATGTAAGTTAGAAGTTTAAAGTTTCTGAATATTATCTAAATAAAATCTTGGTGTCATTTTTGATTCCTCCCTCTCTTATTCCGCCCACATAAATCACATTAAGAAACTTTCTTACTTTCACCTCCGTAACATATCCCGTGTTCGCTCTTTCTCTAATGCTGAGAAACTTGTCCATGCTTTTATCACATCCCGCATCGATTATTGTAATTCCCTACTGGCAGGTGCCCCTTCTAATCTTGTATGACAGCTCCAGCTTATTCAAAACTCAGCTGCAAGAGTCCTTACTCGAACCAGCAGCGGCGAGCACATCACACCCATCCTGCTCCGTCTTCACTGGCTCCCTGTGTCATACAGAATCGAATATAAAATCCTACTAATAACCTACAAAGCCTTAAATAACCTTGCGCCAAACTACATCAGTGACCTCTCCATCACTATGTGCCTGCCCGCCCACTAAGGTCCTCTGATTCTGGCAATCTTGTTGTACCCCACACTAATCTACACTCCATGGGTGACAGGGCCTTCAGCTGTATAGCGCCCAGACTCTGGAATGACCTACCGAAATTAATCAGGTCAGCTGACTCCATGAATTGTTTTAAAAAAAACAACTCAAAACTCATCTGTTCAGGAAGGCTTTTAGCTCTACTTGACTTTATTACTCTTCTCTCAGTTTACTTCTCTGTCAAGATGCTAATGTAACCTGTGTGTGTGTGCGAGACCATCAATTATGTTGTCTGTTTTTTTTTTTTTTTCAGAATTCACTGTCTTAATCATCTTTATTTATTTATCTGGTTTGTACAATGCTATATACTGTATACCCTGCCATTCTTTATTATATTCTGTAAGTGCCTTGAGCATGGGAAAGGCGCTATATAAATAACATTTATTATTATTATTATTAAATAATTGATTTCATAAAAGTTAATTTGTTACACTGAGTTTTCTGCCTGCGATCAAGGCAGTACTTGTTTATTTCAGTTCAGTGCATACTAGCTACTTTCAAATTGACTATTGCTTTATTGATAATACTAGCCAACCCACGGCGTAGCATATGCCACATAATTATTTATTGATGTGTGAAGACTTCCTGAAAGACACAGTTGTCCAAATGGGGTGGGTTTGAGGATATGAATGTGAGTGAATGAAAAGATGGAACTCTGGAGAGAGCAACATATAATTCTCGGTGACTGAAAACTGGCTTTGTCTTGCCTGCCATGGTCAGCTGCCTTAGTGAATTATATATATAGATAGAAGAGTATACCATAGAATGCACAGCGTAATAGTAAACTAAATGAAAAACATTGAATAACACTGAGAAAACCTCAACAACAGAGAAAACTTAACACTGCAAGAGTTCGCGCTATAGCGCTACAAACTGCTCGGTAAAAACACTTTTTTAATGAGTTTTAAGCACTGGGAAAAAAATGAACATTTGAAAAATCCGTAATTTAATAAACCACCAAGAAAAGTAACATTGCAACAATGCATGGTACGAACCGATCGCTGTAAACAGAAGTGAAAACAAAATCAAGCCCGGTGCATTCTTTAACTGCCTTCTCTGCCATATGCATCCAGCCCCCTCTCTCTCGCGCGCCTGTGTGTGTGTCTCTCTCGCGCGCCTGTGTGTATGTGTGTCTCTCTCTCTCGCGCGCCTGTGTGTGTGTGTCTCTCGTGCGCCTGTGTGTGTCTCTTGTGCACCTGTGTGTGTGTGCGCTCTGTGTGTGTCTCTCGCGCGCCTGTGTGTGTCTCTTGTGCGCCTGTGTATGTGTGTGCTGTGTTTGTCTCTCGTGCGCCTGTGTGTGTGTGTGTCTCGTGCGCCTGTGTGTGTGTGTGCTGTGTGTGTGTCTCTCTCTCTCGCGCGCGCGCGCGCGCCTGTGTGTGTGCGTGTCTCTCTCTCTCTCTCGCGCGCGCGCCTGTCTGTGTGTCTCTCTCTGCCTGCCCATGGTCGGCTGCTTGGGCTGCCTTAGTGAATTATGGGCATGGCTCTGTCTTGCGTCTTGCCTGCCATGGGCGTGGCTCTGTCGTGCATATCCCATGGTCGGCTGCTTAGTGAATTGTTGGCAGGCGGGGCTCTGTCTTGCGTCTTGCCTGCCCATGGTCGGCTGCTTTAGTGAATTATATTGTGTGTCTCTCTCACACGCCTCTGTGTGTGTGTGTGTGTGTCTCTCTCTCACACGCCTGTGTGTGTGTGTGTCTCTCTGCCTGCCCATGGTCGGCTGCTTGGTCTGCCTTAGTGAATTATGGGCGTGGCTCTGTCTTGCGTCTTGCCTGCCATGGGCGTGGCTCTGGCGTGCGTATTCCGTGGTCGGCTGCTTAGTGAATTGTTGGTGGGCAGGGCTCTGTCTTGCGCATTGCCTGCCCATGGTCGGCTGCTTTAGTGAATTATATATATATAGATGCTGTCATTCATTCACTTGTGCAGTTATGAGGCTACTGAAAAATTGGACCTTGCTACCTGTAATGTTACAGAACTTTTATATTGTGGTTTTTGCTATTTGTAAAACTTTTTTTTTCAAAATGTGCCCTTACACATAGTATTAATATTTGCATTTTTCTTAACTTTTTCGTGCTTTTTCAGAGATTTTTTTTAACCCAGGGATTCCCAATATAAATTTAATTTGTTTTTTGTTTTTTATTGAATGTATTAAAAGCAAGTAACATTCTATACAAACAAGTCAAACTTAACAAAACTGAATTCAATTTAATCCCCACCAAAGAGAGGAAGGCCAACAGCCAGAATAAAAGCTTGAGCCGAAAAGAGGGAAGCTAATCCTTTTCCCCAATATAGAAGCTTATTCTAAAATGTTATTGATTAGATCCTGCCAAGTTTTAAAAAAGTTTTGAACAGGTCCACTAAGTGAGAATTTGATTTTTTTTTCCAATTTCAAATAGTATATACTATCAGTTACCCACTGCCTTAAAAGAGGTGGGCTAGGATTTTTCCAGTTGAGCAAGATAAGTCCACATGCTAGTAGTGTAGTAAAGGTAGTTAAATTTGTTTGTCCTTCTCCACTTCAAGCCCATCTGAGAGTACACCAAATATAGCTCTTAATGGATTAGGAGTGATTGTGACACCAAGGCTTTCTGATAGGCATTTAAAAATTTTGGTCCAGAATGATGTAAATTTGGTTCACGCCCATAACATATGGTCCACTGAGGCTGGAGCTTGATTACAACGTTTGTCGGTATGATCTTGCCCTGGAAACATTTTGGACAGTTTTAAATGAGATAGATATGCTCGATAGATGATTTTAAGTTGAATAATTGTATTATTTGCGCATATGGAGCTAGAGTGAATTCTGTGCATGGCTGCCTAGCACTCCTTTTCTGAAATGTTGAGTAAGAGACCCTTTTCCCATTGTACCTTGGGATCTTTGAAAGGAAGGGACTTTAAAATGTTTTATATTATATAGAAATGCTGTCCGAGTCCTGAAAGCATTATTTAAAAGTTTATTTTACCATCTTTTCTGTGACACCATTTCATTTTCCAATGGAACACCATTTTCTGGAGCAGTTGTTGTTGCATTGCTACGGTAACTACTTGGTAGCGAGGAGCTGTGAAATCACAGGCATAAAGGTCATAATGAACGCTTTATATTCATTCAAGTTTTTCAATAAATGTGTTTATTTAGTTAGTATTCCTGGTAAAAGACTTACATTCTACATACTTCTGACAATGATTTAGGGTTTTGATTTTGGCTTGATAACAAAGTTTAATTGACACCCTGGTTATGAATCTTTGCTTGTCTTTTGGCTCACATCTCTTATTCTATTTTTACATACCCAAGGGTGTCTTATTTCAAATAAATTATAAGTGTTAATGTTATCTACTCTGTTTCATTATTAAAGCATGCGATTTGCACAGGTATACCCAGAGGTGAGCAAAGATTTTATTAACTTCAAGCCGCATACAGTGAAATCCTCATTAACACTGAATAGGTGAGATTTCACCCATTTTAACACTAGAATTACCAGAGCCTACGAAAAAACTCGTATATCTGGCCCACCTTAAATCGCTTCTTAAATCCGTTCACACCTCTCCGCCAGCATCCTTTGTCCTCTAAATGTGCTGATAAAAGACAAGCTGCCAGCAGCCGGCTATTCCATCCCCCCACCGACTTAGAACGTGAGCGAACTTTTCCCAGCTCATGCTTTGATTGATTATGTGGGAGTGAAGTGGAGTTTTACAGTGGAAATAATAGATCGTTATTCTAAAGTAATCTGTGTAAACACATTGTTAAAACAGAAACTTTGTCATATTTTAGTAATAAATGTTACAAAATGTAGTAGGCATAAACTATAGAATGTGTAAAGCCCGAGTTCCAAAGATCAAATAAACACTTTCACAAAAGCTTCAAGGATGGTACAACAGCCTCCATGGCGTAGCGCGTTAAGATTTGCCTCTTAGAGCACAACAGCTCTGCCGCCTCACAGACCTGAGTTCGATTCCCCGCTGGGGATGAAATGTTGCTTTTTTTTTTTTCTTTTTAACCTCAAACGGACATAAAATTTATAAATTGGTATGCACTGTCAGTTAATGAGATCGTTATATTTTCATGTGGGATGCTCCTTTTAAAATATTTTTTTAACAATTGAGACTGCAATTAACAGGAACAACTGTCCTTATAACTGTTATTTTTAAGATCCATAACACACAGACAGACGAGCACTGCGTAATAGAGAGACAGACAGGCAGAGATATATAAATAAACAGGGAAGGCACATGTACTGAAAGAAAAAAAAGATCAACGTGCGTTGTTCCTGCAGCACTGAATAAGCTCAGGCGCTCTAACATCACCCCTCCCCCCAATCTGACTCTCTAAGTAAGAAGAAAGGAAAGACTTGTTGGTGCAAGAATAAAAACGTCTTGCGGTTTTGTTTTGATTTTTGGATTTTTTGTATCACATTATTTGTGTTATGAACATGAAGAGATGGCAAATATATGTACAAACACTACATCCCTATGAAAGTAGTTTCTAGACTTGTTATCCAAATGAATACTATTAAAAGAGCAACACCTATCAAGTAAAATAAATACATATATAACTAAGATGTTAAAGGATTTATTTTCAACAGTGGCCAATCAAAGTCCAACAATATTCAAAAAAAGGAGAACACTACATATCCATATTACTAAACGAGAATGGTAAACCGGATATGGACGCAGGGACATGGGCCGTGGACGCAAAAGACGTAGTGCGCAGGCACCACACAAAGCCCCCCTCCAAGCAACGGAAAATAAGAAATGAGGCGCCGGGCCCATAACACACACAAAAAAGGAGTCAGACGCAGGCGCCACACAAGCCCTTGGCACACAGCGCCACACGAAGCCCATAGCACACGAAACGGGACGCACACAAAAAAGAGGTTTCAGACCCACGACACACAAAGCCCCCCTCCACTAACAGAAATAAGAAATGAGGCAACGCGCCCCTAGCACACCAAAAACAAAGGAGTCAGACACAAGCGCCACATAGCACACGAAACGGTACGCACACAAAAAAGAGGATTCAGACCCACGACACACAATGCCCCCCTCCACTAACACAAATAAAAAATAAGGCAACGCACCCCTAGCACACAAAAAAAAAGGAGTCAGACGCGAGCACCACACAAAGCCCATTGCACACAAAACGGGACAGACTACGGACATAGCACACGAAACGGGACGTACACAAAAAGGAGAATTCAGACCCACGACACACAAAGCCCCCCTCCACTAACAGAAATAAAAAATGAGGCAACGCGCCCCTAGCCCCCCTGCCCAGAGTAAAACGAGAAAGACTACGAACCGTCTGACATGCCGAAAGCAGGATAAAGCGAGGTCAGAAGGAAATTCACATTCTCTAGCAGCAGCATACTGATACAATAAATAATATTAAATTAAAGAAAGATAATAATGCAGGTGAAAAACAGACAATAACTTTGTATAATAATGTTAAATGTTAACGTTTACCCCCCCGCGTGGAATTGAAGAGTCGCATAGTTTGGGGGAGGAACGATCTCCTCAATCTGTCTGTGGAGCAGGACAGTGACAGCAGTCTATCGCTGAAGCTGCTCTTCTGTCTGGAAAGTGATCAATAAATAAAAATAGAAAAATAAAAGTAGAAAAGCACACATACGCCACACAAAGCCACGCCCCCCCCCCTTCAGCAAAGCAAAACGGGAGAGACTACGAACCGTCAGAGTAGGAAACAAAGTAGAACGTCATAAAGAGGTTAAAGAACAGGGACAAACACATAGAGAGCAGGTTACAGAACAAAGCCCGCCTGCCCAGAGTAAAACGAGAAAGACTGCGAATACTTTATTAATCCCAATGGGAAATTCACATTCTCCAGCAGCAGCATACTGATACAATAAATAATATTAAATTAAAGAAAGATAATAATGCAGGTGAAAAACAGACAATAACTTTGTATAATAATGTTAATTGTTCTGCGGTGGGTTGGCACCCTGCACAGGATTGGTTCCTGCCTTGTGCCCTGTGTTGGCTGGGATTGGCTCCAGCGGACCCCCGTGACCCTGTGTTCGGATTCAGCGGGTTGGAAAATGGATGGATGGATGTTAATTGTTAACGTTTACCCCCCCCCCCCCCCCGCGTGGAATTGAAGAGTCACATAGTTTGGGGGAGGAACGATCTCCTCAATCTGTCTGTGGAGCAGGACAGTAACAGCAGTCTGTCGCTGAAGCTGCTCTTCTGTCTGGAAAGTGATCAATAAATAAAAATAGAAAAATAAAAGTAGAAAAGCACACATTCACATACAGTCATACACGGAGCTGCTGGAAAGGAACTACAACTTTATAAAGGGATTAAAGAACGGGGACAAACACATGGAGAGCGAGTTACAGATGATGAAAACTGAAATGCAACAGCTTCAAAAAAACCTAGGCACGAAACACATGCACACCGAGATACAGAATATAAAGGCAGAAACAACGACAGTTAAACGTCCACACCACACAGCGCACGCGGACCCGTACTCCACAATGCACCGCATAATAGTACGGACGGAGCTCCATTTTAACAGTGGGGGACCCCAGAGTGACACGGGCAAACGCTCCGTATTAAACGTGCGTCATCCTCACACGTGGCTGCCCAGCAGGCATGGGTTCAAAACGCCGGGGGTAGGCGAGCGAAGCGAGCAGGGGGCGGAGCCCCCTTGTAGTATATAATACATATACTATTTGTGAACTGGGAATATGCAAAAGCACATTTCGTGTGCTGAAAGATATCAAATGAAAAAAATCTTTACTGAAAATATTTACAAGAAGGATTGTTGCATGCATTGCACACCTAGTTCTATTAATTTATCTTCAGGTTTGTAAACAAAGAATAGAAACTCCAAAATGAATTATAATTGTATGAAACTGACCAAAATCCTGCTGGTACCTCAGATTATAGAGAACAAAAAAACAAAAACAATGTTTTTTTTTTATCCATCCATACATTTTCTAATCGGCAGAATTCATGAATATAAGGTAGAGAAAAGCCAAGCAAAATGACACCTTTTATTGGCTAACTAGAAAGATTACAATATGCAAGCTTTCGAGGCAACTCAGGCCCCTTCTTCAGGCAAGATGTAATATAAGGTGAATGAGAAGAATTTAGCTAAGCCATTCTTAATGATTTTCCACAGCTTTTAAAAAGTAATATTAACATCCTACCTAGGAGTTGCAACAAGAGAATGCACTCCTCTAATTTTTAGTCTTCACCCTTAAGCAAGTCCCTTAACCTGCAATTGCTCTGTCCTGGGTTGACATTAACCTGCATCTAGCCCTGCAAGCAGGTCCTCCAACTTACAGGGAAATCTCTGGGGTTGGTGGCAGGATTGGCACTCTAGCCACTGTAAAAAAAAAACAAAAAAAAAAACAAACCTCACACTGTCCATTCCAATCAAACTAGTGTGGTGTTGAGGTGTCACCTGTTGCACAACTGCACTCAAGTACTAATTTGGGATCCTGACGTTGTTCGTTGTGTGTTGGGTGCAGCAACATGCTGTATCAGTGCATGCTCCCAACCAACTTTAATTTAAATGGTAAACCTGAGAATCTGTATATATAGTTCACTAAGTCCATGGCAAGCAAGACGCATGCAAGACATAACAAGCAAGACAGAGCCACGCCTGCCAAATCACAGAGCCCCGCCCACCAACAATTCACTAAGCAGCCGACCATGGCACGCACGACAGAGCCCCACCCGCCAACTCTAACATTCCTCCCACGTCCATTACCTTCACATTGTTTTCCTTTTATTTCTGATCCCGTTCAACAGCTATATGGCGACATCAACTTCTCAGCTGTGACTCCGGAACAACTCAGTACGTGAGCTATATTAAGCGTCACCAATGAAGACTCGCTACACCGTAATGAACAAGTACTGAAACTTATCCCTACTGACGAAGTAACTTTCACCAGCGTTGCCTCCATCATCACAGACGATCCCTCAGATCAAGTTTCATTCCGAGAAGAATTTCTTAACAGTCTTACTCCCACTGGCATGCCTCCACATAAACTCAAAATTAAAATAGGTTCAGTCGTCATGCTTCTCAGAAACCGTCCATGGCAAGCAAGACGCACGCAAGACAGCGCCACGCCCGGCAACTCACAGAGCCCTGCCCACCAACAATAATTCACTAAGCAGCCGTGTGCGCCAATGATTTCTGCACATGTTCAGTCTCTCCCTGTGCAGCCAGCAAGAGAGAGGGAGAGAGCGCGACACACACAGGCGCGCAAGAGAGACACACAAACACACACACACACACCGTTGCACGAGAGAGACACACACACACACAGGAGAGAGACACACACACAGGCATGCGAGAGAGAGAGAGAGACACACACACGAGAGAGAGACACACACACACACGCACGAGAGAGGGGGCTGGACGCATAAGGCAGAGAAGGCAGTTAAAGAATGCACTGGGCTTGATTTTGTTTTCACTTCTGTTTACAGCGATCAGTTCATGGCGTGCATTGTTGCAATGTTACTTTTCATGGTGGTTTACTACATTACGGATGTTTCAAATGTTCATTTTTTTTCCCTGTGCTTAAAACTCATTAAAAAGTGTTTCTCGACTGTGACTCCGGAACAACTCGGTATGCGAGCTATATTAAGCGTCACCAACGAAGACTCGCTACACCTTAATGAACAAGTACTGAAACTTATCCCTACCAACGAAGTAACTTTCACCAGCGTTGCCTCCATCATCACAGACGATCCCGCAGATCAAGTTTCATTCCCTGAAGAATTTCTTAACAGTCTTACTCCCACTGGCATGCCTCCACATAAACTCAAAATTAAAATAGGTTCAGTCGTCATGCTTCTCAGAAACCTCATGCCAGCAAGAAGTCTCTGTTAAAGCACTAGACGGACTGTTACCAGCATTCACCGCAATGTACTGGAGTGTAAAATTATCGCAGCTACTACCTCACAAACTGTCCTTATTCCCCGGATATCCCTGACCCCATCAGATTCAAATTTGCCTTTTACTTTTACACGCAGACAATTTCCTGTCAGATTGGCCTTTGCAATGACAATTAATAAGGCACAGGGACAAACTTTCAAAACAATGTGCCTGTATCTGCCAAACCCAGTTTTCAGTCACGGACAATTGTATATTGCTCTCTCCAGAGTTCCATCTTTTCATTCACTCACAGTTGTATCCTCAAACCCATCCCATTTGGACAACTGTGTCATTCAGGAAGTGTTCACCCATCAATAAATAATTATGCGGCATATGCTACGCCGCGGGTTGGCTAGTTCATTTTTAAAGTAAAGACACACAGCAAAAGAGGGAATTTAACATTTTATCTGGATGTAACAGGAATCCAATGTAAAGATTTTAGAAGCCAAGTTATATTGTCATATAATATTGTGCCAAAGTATAGCAGGCCTTTTATGAGTTTTTAGATATTCCTAGATTAATTTTTATTTCACACATGCTCAGTATTTAAAATTGTTCAGACTGAATTAGTTATGTATCAGCAGATATCTTAAAGTCAAAAATGAAAATATGCTTTTTATTGAAATATTAGAATGTTTCTATAATAGCTGTAAGTTATCCCATTTAAAAGAAATTGCATTAAGTATAAACAGTGTTCTCCATAATTTTTGGGACAAAGGCACATTTTCCCTTGATGGTATCCTTTTGCTCCACAGTTTAAAATTACAAATTGGACATTTCAGATGTGTTAAACTACACATTGCAGACTTTAATTTAAGGGTATTTGCATACATCCATCACACCATGTAGAAATGATAACCCTTTTTATACATGGTTCCCCCCCATTTCAGGGTACCATAATGTTTGGGAAAATTGTTGTAACAGGTGTTCGTGAATGCTCAAGTGTGTTTCATTGCTACATTAGTGCAGGTATAAGATATCTAGGGTTGCTTCTAACTACAGACTACCTTTGGAGTCTGTTGTTGCCATTGTGCAACATGAAGGCAAGAGCTGTGCCAATTAAAGTCAAAAAAAACATTACGAAGTATAAAACCATTAGAGACATCAGTAAAACTTTAGAATTACCTAAAACAATTGCCTGGAATATCATTAAGATGAAAGAATGCACTGGTGAGATCAGCAATTGCAAAGGTAACTGGAAATACAAGGAAGATTTCTACTGCTGATGACAGGAGAATGAATCATTATGGTAAACACCTGCCTGACAGATCAGAGACAGTCTTTAGAAGGCAGCTGTGTATGTGTAATAGACTTCATGAACAGAAATACAGAGGCTACATTGCAAGATACAAACCATCAGTTGACCACAAAAACCGGATGGCCACGTTACACTATGTGAAATAGTACTTAAAAGAGCCTGCAGAGTTCTGGAAAAAGGTCTTATGGACAGATGAGACAAAGATTAACTTGTAACTGCTGACGGCAGATGCACAACTTATCTGCTCAAGTTCTAGTAAAAGCCTCCAAACACATTGGATGCCCTTCATCAGGTCAAATCAGGTTAGGGAGCATGCACTGGTACAGTGCATTGCCTCATTCACCACACGATGAAACAGCTGGGGATCCTGATTGGCAACCCCCCAGGCAAACATGCGTTCCAGTCCCACTCACTGGAAATGCAGCCAAGTGTTATGTGGGTGTCCCCTTGGCCTGGTCCAACTACTCGGGTCCTCAACAATGAAGATCCTGCGACCCGGATCATCCTTAGGGAATCATGCCACATGGCCAAAGTGCCATAACTGACACTCCATCACAATGCAGATAATGTGCCTCATTTGGGACTCCATGAGCAGCTGGTCATTCGAAACAAATTCAAACCAGCAGCACCCAAAGATTCTCCAAAGAGGCACAGTAGAAAGGAGTTTGTTCTTTGTCTCAGGTCACTGGATAGCGTCTCTGTCTCGCAACCATATATCAAGACAGGAAGGACCAGGACTCTAAAGATTTAGAAACAGTAATCAGGAGAGCCACACACCCCTATCCAGCGACCTCATGACCTCTCATGCTCTCCCAATCCATCTACTGACTTCATAGGAAGAGTCACCAGAGCCATGAATGTCGCTGCTGAGGTAAGTAAACCTCTCAACAAGTTCAGCGGACAGCAGTAGACGATAAGATTGACACTCTCTTCGCAGACATACTGCTGATGGCTGTGCCCAAGAGATCATTAAAGTCCTGAATCTTGTTTTTTATCCAGGACACTTGCAAGCCCAGACACTCTGAATCCTCGCTCAGTATCTTGAGAGCCCCAAACAGCACCTCCATTGAATCCACGAAGATCACAGCATCGTCAGCAAAGTCAAGATCAGTGAATCTTTCTTAACAAACAGAGGCCTCATGGCTGCTCAACCCCACAACCTTCATCCTACAAAAAATGATAATCCCAGACACACCACTAAGGCAACACAGGATTTTTTCCAATGCTGAAAAATGGAAAATGCTTTTATGGTCAAGCCAGTCACCTGGTTTAAATCCATTTGAGCATACCTTCCATATGCTGAATAGCAAATGGAAGGGAGAAGCCTTTGAAACAAGCAGGGGCTGAAGATGGATGCATTAGAGGCCTGGCAGTGCATCAGATACTAGGCATCTGGTGATGTCTATGAATTGCAGACTTCAAGCAGTCCTCACATACAAGGGATAATGCAATAAAGTACTAAATATGACTGCTTTAATATACCTACCATTATGTTCCCAAAAATGGAGGGACCATGTAGAAAATTTGTTGTAATTTCTACACAGTGCGACAGAAATTAATGCAAATACCCTTAAATTAAAGTCTGCAATGTGCACTTTATTCACATCTAAATTGTTTGATTTGTAATTTTAAACTGTGGTGCAGAGGGGTATGTCAAGGAAAAATATGTCTTTGTTCTAAACATGGTGGGCACTGCAATTTGGCTTCTGCCTGCACACTTCACATTCTATTGTACATCTAAGAGCAGTATTCAAAGTCTCTAAAAAGATTCTAGCTGAATCTGAAATTACTTTTCAGTACTTAGTTAAAATGTTCATTTAATACATAACTACATATATAAGACCTAAAAAATGCTGACTATTATTTAAAAAAAATGTAGAGCCTACCTGGTTGTCAGACAAAATTGTCTTTAATGTTCATCTTGCATAGTTGCCAGCCAGGAGTGCATTAAATTATTTGTTCTTTTGTAACAAGTGGTTACGGATGTGCTACTCTGAATAATGGTTACTGGGCTTCACTGTCAAGAAGTATCTTGCCAAATCAAAAATATTTATCCTAAACTTGTTTAAGTCTCATTCTGTAAACGAGAAGGCACTTTTTAAAAGTCTTACATATGCAGATTTGTTACACTATGTACAACTGAAACACAGATTTAACCCTTTGCGGTCGTTAGGCCAGAAAACTGGCCTTAGTAAAAAGTGCGCTATAGGTCGTCAGGCCACCGCTGGTGGCCCTGCAAGTTTCTGACCGATTTGCACAGTTGCCTGGTCGAGAAAAGTGGCCTGTGTTATTCCTACGTGCTTGAAAAAATAACTGCTGTAATTATTGGCGTTTTTTCAATAATTAATTACGACTAATGTAGCGTGACGTTGAAAATTAAATACGACTGCAAAGGGTTAATTTGATCAAGCTTGCCATAGTGCAATCAAGTAAACACGTCGATCTATTGTGGTATGCAAGAACATCTAAGCCTTCTTTTCTTACCTAGTGAATGAGTGTTTTAAAAGAAAAAGGATTAATAAACCCGGAAGTTTTTTATTGTATATAGTTAAGCATATTGGAATTATATGACTGACCCAGTTTTTTTATTATGTGAATTTTAAGTTTATTAGAAGCTTGCCTTTGGTGTTATAAAGAATTAATGATCTGTAAGAATTGTGTGACTGAAAGTCTTAATGTATGGGTACAATGAAATTCTCTTTAACTTTTATAACCTTTGAGTTTCTCATTTGTGTATTGTACATCATACATTAGATTTCTTTCTTACCATTCCAATAAGTTTTTGGATTTTTTATATGAAGAGGTGTTTTTAAAATCTGTTCCAATTTAGTAGATATTTATATCTTTTATTTGTCAATAAATAAAAAATATAGGTTGATTTCAGTTTTATCTGTAAACCACATCATCCACTTGCATGTCATCAAAAAAAGTTTGTTATTGCAGCAGAGGTCAAACAGAATCTACTTTGAAAGCAGTTACTTTTGACTTTAACGTAAAAGAAAAACTTGAAAAGTGCAAATATCATTACATGGGCATTGTTCTTTTTGAAAAATCTTACATAATTACCATTTGTATTATAATTTTCAACCTTGAAACAGTTTTTTCATATGTTTGAATCTTATTATGCTTTATTAAATTTTGATAGATATTAGTGCAGTTATGCAAAGCTTGAACTCTTGAAAAGCACACAAAATGCTGTGGAGAAAATAGTCTGTTCAAAGCTTTATCCTGTAAATTTTCTTAAGGAATTTTGTTTCATTTTTAGTATAAAGTAGCACAAGTGAAGCTAACCTAGAGCACTTCTTGAGACATGACTAATATCTTACCTGTAAAAGTTTGCCTTAGAAATATTAGCTTTATAATTTCATTTTAGCCATTTAATCAGTATGTAATTTGAGTATGCATTTAATAATTAATGCTTTGAACAAGAGAAATGTGCCATATAAACAGAATGTATTATTATAAAAGAAAAAGTACATCATTGTAAGCTGAAGAAGTGAAAGTAAATTTCCTTCCCATGGAAAAGCAAACAAAATTAGCTATTCCTGCTTTAACAAATACTGTCATGCACTCAACCTCAATTAATCCTATGGGGAAAAAGTTGTATGTTGCTACTTTTCAACCTAACTTGTATGTCTTTTGGCTGAATATGGAAGCTAGAGAGTACTCAAAGAAAAATCAAAAATGCAGAAGGAAAATGCAAAGTCGGCACAGGATCCCAAGCTGGAATTTGAATTTGCTGGAGCTTTTGGGCAGTGTGTTATTAATTACTGTGTTGCTATGCCTTCATTAAAGAAACATATTTTATTTAAGATGTAATGGAATAGTTTAATTTTTATTAATACTAGGGGGCTTTGCCCCCTGCTCGCTTCACTCGTGAACCCCCATGCCTGTGCTACACACTAGCCTCTTTGTGGTTCTGTCGCTCATGTATGGAGATGTGGATGTACAATTTAAACAGATTTTTATTTTCATGGGAATTGTTACATATGCATAACAGAACTATTTTACATTACAGCGAGTAATTAACCATATTAAAAAAGAGTAAAACGTAATAATTTGAAAGTAAATTATGTTTCATGTTGCGTTAGAGTTATTCGTTGCATAATATGATTTCGTTCTGTTTGGCTTTGAAATTGACATGCAAATACTTTTTAAACTTACACTTTTACTGTAAAACTTCAGTAAAAATAATTTTTTTAATTCAATTTTTGTCAATATTGTATTAAATTTTGATTCTGTGTTTGGACTTTCATTGTGACAACGCAACGTATAACTGCCCGTGATTTAATTTTGTTTCTTTCTCTCTATTAAATAAAATGACTTTTTCAAATGTTTGGCTCTGAAATTTGTTAATTGTCTTTGCAAAAGCTACTCTAATGGGAAACTGTTAACATTTTAATATGAATGGCATATCAAAATCTCCTTTGTTGTGTAATGTTATCCGCAGAAGATGTACTCTATTACCTTTCTTGGATACATCCTTCTTTCTACAGTAATTCGTGCGGTGGAAGACTGGACGGTGTTAACAGTTGTAGGTATTCTTCGGGATATTATAAGTTGATGTTTTCATCTTCCGCACAATCACCACCAACTGTTTCAACATAGTCTATTGATACGCAGTTAACCAATTTGCCATGTAACCAATCAACATTTTTGGTGTCAATTCATTTGACTTCGTTTCTCGGTGCTAAGATTGCCCGTGTACTCATTTTTTCTGTTGATAACCATTTGTGATGAAATTCTTCAATAAGATTTGGACATAATATGTCTTCTTTAATTGGGAACTTAAAGTGAGGAAAACGTTAAAATTTATAAGAGCAAAGAGAGCAGAAACTGTGTCTGTCAAAAGCATTCACATGAATGAGAGGTGAGGTTACCATGTGTGTTATGAAATATGATTGAGAGGAGGGTGTGACTTGAAAAAATCTCATGGCCAAAGTCTCATTACCCTGGACTTGAAAAAATCTTCAAAAAAGTCTTGTCTCGTTGCAGGATTTTTTTTTATATAATAGAGAGATTAATTTGTTTTACTAAACAATGGCATGCAGACACATGATATACATTTTTTAATTTAATACCTAAACAAGACCTTAAAAAATGCATATTTCCAAGCAGCATTAAAATGCATTAATGTATACACTACACTATCCATGTTCTATGCTAAGCGGAGTTTTTCTGTTAATAACCTAGTAAATCTTTACACATGGTAGTTAATATAGAAGCATTTTGCTTTGTCTGTATTACATACACTAAAGAAGATTCAGTATCTTTAGAAGTAAACAGCTATACCAGTAACTGTTTTGATAATTCTCAAAGCAGATGACTAGATTTTTTTTTTAGGTGCGTTCACATATAATATAATGTGAAAAGCATCTACTGTGATAGCCTTATCTGTCCACATGAAACAATTTAGCTCCCAGTGCACTGATTTTGTAGAAATTTGGTATGCTTGTTTGAGGGAAATTTATTGGGAAAGTTCAATTTAAGTCGAGATATGTCAAGTAAAGTGTGTTGTACACATTTTTGGCATTTCAAAATCTCCTATTGCAGAGCATTGGCAAATTTGCAGACTCGTCTATCTTAAAACAGAACGTGTTGTACAACCTCAACTACAAATTAGTCTTCTGCATCAATTTTACCTTGAGAGCAGTTACTTCAACTCGTGTATTGTTTATATTTTTTTTTTTACTTATTAAACTGCCTTTCCTGATAGCAAAACAGTGAAACCACCTATATTTGTGCATGCTTAAGCAGGTACACCTGACTGTAGGGCATGGAATGGGGCGGGACTGGATGATCGAATATTACCATATAAGAATGGTATGATGATACATATGTATTCATGACTTCAGCTTGCTAAGAATATTCTTTATTCATTCAATGCGATAATAATTGTATTGTTTATTTATTCATCACCGTAAATGGTAAGTACCATTGTTTACTGTATGAATGCAGGTGTAGGCCTCATTATATATTAACAGTGTTGCTTATGCACCATCCCACACTGCACCTCAGTTCTCCTGTTCCCTGAAATCAAAATGAGTAGGTAACATGATGTTCATGGCTGTAGAAGTGAAAAATAAAAGCAACTTAACTTTGGTAGAAATGTATGAAAGATGGCTCAGTGCAGCGGTTCTCAAACTGTGAAGTAACAAAAAAGGGGGCGCGAATGTTGCCATATGTGGCATAATTTTGCTATTCGTAGGAAAATTTTAAACTTGTAGTGGTGTATCGGCAGCAAAAAATATAGGAATACATTTTATTAGGGTTTCAAAAAAACATTAGGGGGGCGCAATTAAAACTGTTATGAAAACTCGGGTCGCAAATACTTAAAGGCTGAGAAACGCTGGCTTAGTGACACTTCAGGCTAGTGTATTCATTACTTCCATTACAATAAAAGCAACCTCAAATATAACCTTAATTATTTCAAGATTTTAATGATTCAATATTTGTTTGACATCTTTGGCAGAGCGACGGGTGCTGAGCAGGCTCCTGTCAATCATGGAGATTCCACTGCATCAACTGAACAGTATCATCTCCAGACAGAGGAGCAGTTTCAACGACAGACTGCTGTCACTGTCCTGCTCCACTGACAGACTAAGGAGATTGTTCCTCCCCCACACTATGCGACTCTTCAATTCCACCCTGGGGAGTAAATGTTAACATTATACAAAGTTACTGTCTGTTATACCTGCATTTTTATCACTCTTTAATTTAATAGTTTTTTTTATCAGTATGCTGCTGCTGGAGTATATGAATTTGTCCTTGGGCATTAATAAAATCTGTCTGTCTGTCTGTCTGTCTGTCTGTCTGTCTGTCGACACAAATTAATCACCAATGTGCCACAATTCTCTGCATTCTATTGTGTTTGGATACAAGAAAACAAATTTAGCACAAATCAGATTTTTAATCTCCATTGGGTACATCCTTGAAAAACATTATTTTTAAGAAATTTTAACTCAAATTAGCCACAGACCCACCACATCTAACTAGTAACAATAGCACATGAAACTTTTCATCACTTGAGTTGGAATCTCTTGTTATGAAAGTAATTTTAGCCACATAGTATTGAAAATTGGTATTTAAAAACATTTTATGATCATTACTCTTAAATGTAATTATATTCTATTATTACTGTTATTTTTGTATATGACTCATTGTTGAAAAATATATAATGAACAAATTTGTGATAAGTCTCTTTGTTGAAGTGATAAGAAATTTAAAAATGCTCCAACTTTCAAACCAGATAACCATGTCACATGTTCCTGTATATTACTACGCACACATTTTCTTGCTTATGTTTTTATGTAGTGTATAGCATTTCAGGATGCCATATACTCAGAGTAACAACATTAGGTTTCAGCAGCACAGAGACCAAAAATATATGCAAGTGAATATTTAAGACAGATTTTTTTTTCATTCCTTTCTCTCTTCTGTACATCATAAGCTATATCTCCATCGACTGAATGCGCACTTTGTAAGTAACCAAATTAAAATGCATTAAATAACTATGAATTTTCCTCTTGGCAGCTCATTTGCATCAAACAGACTTTGTTATAGAAATGATTTATGAAATGTCATTCCTTGGAAATTAAAAACCTGCTGTTGCGCAAGTTTTGCTTTTTTAGGATTAAAAGTTTGTTCAACTTGAAATATACATGAAATTTAGGATTTAAACAAGTTTTGTACCTTTGGTTTTTGTGACTTTTCCATATTCTACTGATAAGTGTGACAAATAAAAATTAAATAAACAAGATATATAAGCATTTGATTAATATTGGGCAATTACAAATAATTCTTATGCCTCTGCTTGCTACCACAGGTACTGTATTAACATCCATAGATACCTACTAGAAACTGCCCTTTTAATTAGCCATAAGCCAAATGTATTGGAAAGACCACATTTCAGAAGGTTGTAGTATCAATGATTAAGGTAAAAAAGGAACTTACCGTGAAGTAGTTATTTGGCGTGTTTATGGAAGGTGACCCCCCTTCCAAATAGTAACCTCTTCCTCTCTACCAGCCACATGGGACATCACCACTCCTCACTACGATACAGTAAATGCTGTTTTCATTTTATTACACAATATTTACATATTTTATTTATTGTTTTAATGTTTTAATGTATTATTTATGGCATTTAATTGTATCATTCTTACCTTAAAGTTATGTGTATTTGCTGTTTAAGGTTATCAAAATGAGTATTGTTTAGGGCCTGGGAACAGATTAATTCACTTTCTGTTATTTCTGAAAGGGTGAATTGATTCAGACTTTGAGCAATTCAGAGTTCAAATGGCCTCCTGAAACGAAATAAATGCAAAGTACGAGGAACCACTGTACATCATTGTCAATAATCTATATATATAAAAATGGAATGGGTGGGTCGTCGGGTGGGCCTTTTTTTCATTCCGTCGTTTTTTCGACGTTTTGAAAATGTAGAATGATTATTTGATTTTTTTGTTTTTATTTGATCGTGTCTATGTAGCCGCCGTCGTAATAAAGTATCGCTAAAATCGTTATTTATCGTAATTTATTTTTGACGTATAACGTCGCCGTCGTCGAGGTCAGTGATACCACTGCAAAAAATCTGCTTACGGTTGAAAGACACGCCCTACTCACTGGACAGTTAAAAACACCAGTCAAACTAACGATGACATCAAGTATTACCCAATCAAAAGTAGGAAAGGAGGCATCTTCATAAAATGCGTGTGGGATGATTTGCATGAGACGCTGCTTTAAAAAAAAAATTATAAAAAAAATACGGGATAAATCCCGTCCAGTATTGATTCAAAACGGGACGCGCAATTTCATTCTCAAACGCGGCACGATTCCGTATTTTAAAGGACGGGTGGCAACCCTACAGTGCCAGGTAACCACCCATACAATCACATTGTGATTCAGACTAGGAATGCAATGAATGTAATTACCCCGATCTACATACAAGGCGAAAGTGTTGCAACATTCAAAGATGATGGTTTGGGATAAGTACACCATACAACATAAAAGAGCTTATGAAGCCTTGAACCGAAAAAAGCAACATCTCAGAGATCGTAAAAAAAAATAGGAGCTAATGTCATTTTACTCGCTGTAGATTTTAGTCAAACATTACCAGTTATTTCACGAGGGAGACCAGCACATCAACTCAACGCGTGTTTAAAATCCATGCTTCTCCCACGCTCGGTTATATGTCGCGTGTTCTCGGGTAGGTGCACCAAAAAATGTATACATTTAAGCATGTAATGGGCAAACAAAAAATGAGGTATACCCGAAGGCACAGCAGTAGTACTTAATGTAACTTTACTTCTTAAATGTTAATGTTTTACTGTTTAATAATTTATACGCTTCTTATATGTTGTTCAAATTCTTTTATCAAAATACCACTGACAGCGCAATGCACGATAACATCGAGTGAATACACCATACGCATCCGCCCACGGCTGCCCTGCTGTGCGCAGATAGGACTTGATTGTACAATAAAATAAAATAAAGATAAAAACACTAAAACAATCATCACCCATAAAGCGGATAGTAGACGTGACGTACTATATGTGTACCACATTTCAAGTGTATAGGTGCAACGGTTTGCGAGCTACAGGTCATTTAAAATCCTGGACAGACACACAAATTGCCACGGTAGCAAATTACAGAAGAAGATTTTACTGTTTAATAATTTATATTTATATGAAATGTGCTTCTTATATATTACTTCATATTCTCATATGATAATGATGTTAATGTTTATATTGATTTCTGTGTTATTAAAACTGCATGTATGTGTGTATATGTATATATATATATATATATATATATACGAGCTGTATATACCCGGCGTTGCCCGGGGCAGAAGTAACCTAATCGGTCAAAACACTTACATATATACCAAAGTAAACCTAATCGGTTAAACAGCTTCATATATACAGAAGCGAACCTAATTGGTCAAACAGTTATGAATGTGCAGAATGATTTTACAAACATTATGCGTGTTAACAATCATTAAAAAGAAAAGATTGAGGAACTCTTCTTCTATATGTGATGAAGCCACTAATAAGACAGATTTTTTTCAGGACCCAGCTGTTTCATAACTAAACTACTGCCACCCCAAAGTAATGCCTAATAGTGGTTTTTGGGGTAGCTGTGGAATAAAAAGGGTGTTTTTTAGTCAGTAAGAATCTGACAGTACCCTTCAGTACGGGCTGAAGGGTGCCTATGTAAGGTTTTACATCCTTCCCGTATGGAAAAAAAAACATACTAAACTTTTTTTTCATCATTACAGATAATCTCAGTCAAATCGAAGTACGCATTCTCAATTTATTTTTATCTAATTTTTACTTTTTCACAAAGCCATCCCATGCCAATTTGTATGAATAAACTTTTGCTAGAGAGTTACCAAAAGTTTATTCATGCACATATTTTAATACGGATAATCTATCTCTAATCAAGGTTCTCATTTTCATTCTAATTTAAAATAATAATAGATACTCATTTTTTTCTTCTGTTTTAGAAAAACCAATCTATGCCACCTACGTCTTCGTCAAGTCAGCTTCATCCAGCTTCATCACATATAGAAGAAGAGTTCCTCAATCTTTTCTTTTTAATGATTGTTAACACGCATAATCTTTGTAAAATTATTCTGCACATGCATAACTGTTTGACCAATTAGGTTCGCTTCTGTATATATGAAGCTGTTTCATCGATTAGGTTTGCTTTTGTATTTATGTAACTGTTTGACCAATTAGGTTTGCTTATGTATATAGATTAGCTGTTTGTCCGATTAGGTTCGCTTCTGTATATATGAAGCTGTTTAGCCGATTAGGTTTACTTTGGTATATATGTAAGTGTTTGACCGATTAGGTTACTTCTGCCCCGGGCAACGCCGGGTATATACAGCTCGTAATTTATAACCCTGTATCTAGTCTTGCTATTATGACATCACAAAGGTCTGTCTTTACAAAAAAATTAAATGTATTGACCATAAAAGAAATGGAACAAGTGTTTCTTATATGAGGTTGCTCTATTTTTTTTACAAATACGGAGAAAAGGCTAATAAGAAGGTATCCCATCCCATCAATTACAAAAGAAAAACATTATGAACACTATTACAGAAATCAATAGTCCAATTGAAACAAAGTTACTGAACATATTTCAGGAATACTGTAAGATGCTTAACTCATCAGAAGCTAATGAAAATGATGCTCTAAATAAGGACTTTTTATAAAATAAATATTTCCCAGCTTCTAGGGGATAGATGAACTGGACAATCTTTCAGTGCTGTTCGAGATCATGCATAATATTAAACCTTTTGTGATAAGTGGTCTATAGCACTGTGCAGATTTTAAGTAAATAATCATGTCCTGGGAAGGGGTAGCTCCAGTTGGGCATGGATGTCCACAAGCATGTTTCACTTTGTGGTTAATTGGGGTGTCTAACTGATTGCACATACATATGCAAAAGGGAGCATCAGACAGTTGCCTCATTGACACTTTGGAGATGGCAGCGTCTCATGCCTGCACCCAATAAGGCAAACCAATATAAGGTAAGCTTATATAGCATAAGGGTGATAGAACGGACTGAAAGAGAAAAGAAAGAAATGAGAACAGCAAAGTAAGAACAGAGGTTGAAATAAAAGGGAAGAAAGAACGAGCAAAAAGCAGGAGTGGGAGAAGACAGCCGTTACTGAAAAAACGTAAGGCAAGTGGTCGGGAAAGAGCCTCAGGGCAAAGAGTCTGGGGCTGATGAGAACAGGGGCGGCCCGGTAAGCAGTGTCTTTCCACGTATGCTGAAAGACTGGTGGCAGGAGATGGGAGTGGGGCTCAGCTCGGCCCCCCAGGGAAGCCTAACACCTGGCACTGGTGTACCAGAGCCAGGAATCAGTGGTTGACTGCACCTGTCAGTAGGACATCTCCTCGTGCTAAGGGCTTCATAAAGGGTAAGCCGGGGAGACGTTTTTTTTTTAAGGAACAGCTTGGGTTTTAACCTCGTTTTTATGGATTATTTATAGTATATTTATGGATTGATTTTAACCTCCACATTGTCACTTGTTTTTTAATGGATTATTTACAATACAATACAATACAGTTTATTTTTGTATAGCCCAAAATCACACCGGAAGTGCCGCAATGGGCTTTAACAAGCCCTGCCTCTTGACAGCCCCCCAGCCTTGACGCTCTAAGAAGACAAGGAAAAACTCCCAAAAAACCTAGTAGGGAAAATGGAAGAAACCTTGGGAAAGGTAGTTCAAAGAGAGACCCCTTTCCAGGTAGTTTGGGCGTGCAGTGGGTGTCAAAAGAAGGGGGTCAATACAATAAAATACACAGAACAGAACAAATCCTCAATAAAAAATAAAAATTTTTTAGAAGTACGGAGCAGAATTTAACAGTAGATGATATCACATAATAAGATTTGGATAATTTTAGACTCCTGGAGACCTCATCCATCAAGCTGCCTCCCCCATTTGGCCATTCCACGGCTGAAACAGTGTTGGGCCAGCCAATCCGATGAAAGGACCCCTCTTTCTCACGATTCCTGTGATCCTCCATCAGGGATGACTTTACTGTAGGCAAAATAACTTGGTAGGTGGGCCGTGGCACCAAGTGCCACATTTGAGTACCGAGAAGAGAAACAGAATAGGTGAGGGTTAGTATCCAATTCTAACTATCATGTTACTTATGTTTTAGTGCTAATGACTGACAACAGAGATGCAGTATGTACAGTTAATCAGCAGCTCTAGTCAGGATATGCTAAACTGAAGTAGTGAGTCTTCAGCCGGGATTTAAAAGCTGAGACCGAAGGAGCATCTTTTAAAGTAGCAGGCAGACCATTCCACAGTTTAGGGGCCCTGTAACTAAAAGCTAGACCTCCCATTGTTATTTTATTAATCCTTGGAACCATAAGCAGACCAGCATCTTGAGATCTTAATGTGCTCTCACAAAAGACATAAAGATGGCAGTCACATAACAATAATTAAACATAACTGGGTACTACTTGTGAATCCTTTATATTTCTCTGGATATAAAAAGCACCCTTTGTAAGATAAATAGTCTTTATTAGAAAATCACTGCAAAAATGAAGACAAAGGAGCATTCTGCTGATATGAGAAAAATAGTTATTGAAATGCACAAGGTAGGAAATGCTATAAAAAATACTGAAAAGTTTGAATGTCCCATTAAGCACTGTTGGATCTATCATCCGAAACTGGAAGGTTCATCACAGCATTCTGACTCTTAGTAGAACAGGCAGTCCCTCAAAACTAAACTGAGCAAGACGTCGACTGGTGAGAGGGACTACAAAAATCCAACCGTCACTCTCAGAAGTCTGCAGTGCCCTTTGGCTGAAACTAGAGTGAAGGTGCATGAGTCCACAATTTCAAGAGCTCTTCATAAAACATTCCTTAAGAAGGACCACATAAAAGCATGTATGGCATTTGCTACAACGCATGAGAAAGATGCAGTTAAGATGTGGAAGAAGTGTATTCAGATATTTCTTTTAACATTATTGCCTCAAATATAAACTTTAATCAAAACATTTATTTGACTTGTATGTAAGTTAGAGGATAACAGTAATATAGAACCACTTACAGTATCCATTTTATAGTTTGACTACAGAGGAATTTCATATCAACATACAGTGGATTCAGAAAGTATTCAGTCTCTCTAACTTTTATAACATTTTTACTATGTTGTAGCCTTGTGCTCAAAACATTTTTCCCCACATCAAGCAACATTCAGTACCCTAGAATTGCAAAGTGAAAAAAGGATTTTTAGAAAATTTTGCAAACTTGTTGAAAATAAAAAAGCACCTTTGGTAGTGATTACAGCTTTGAGTTTTCCTTGGGCATGATGCAACCAGATTTGCATACCTAAATTTGGGGGGTTTTTTGCTATTTTTCTCTGCAGATCTTATTACGCTTTGCCAGGTTGGGTGGAGGCTGTTTTCAGGTCTTTCCAGGGATGTTCGGTTGTGTTAAATTCTGGGCTTTGGCTGAGCAACTCAAAGACATTCCAAGAGTTGTCCCTAAGGCACTCTTGTTTTGCTCTTTGCTTAGAGTCATTGTCCTATTGTTGCTGTGGGACCTTATATAGCAGGTGTGTACCTTTTCTAATCATGTTCAGTCACTTGAACTGACCACAAGGCAGGTGAACCCCAAACAAGGTGTAAAGAAAAGCATCTCACACAAAAGGCCTTGCATTCTAGGAAGTTAACAGAGAACTAGGTACTGGGAGGTGCAAGTCCTACCCTCTAAACTTATATGCTGTCAATAGTTCATTTGTTTATCGATATACCTGTATTTTCTAATAATTGTTTGTTTTCCTTGAATGCAGTTGTGTGTTGTGCCAAATGTATAATCAATTTTTAGTTGTGATATGATGCACACAATTACATAGACAGTCCAGTAGATTTAAACATAACAAACTTAGAAAAGAGGTATGGCAGAAGTAAGCAATTATGATCGTTAGAAACGTCTGAAGTACACATAGGAAAATTACTGCTGAAAGTGGACATCACAAAGGGGACACTGATTAAATAACATCAATTTCTGAATAGGCAGAAGAAGCTCGGATTCATCATTACTAAAAAGACACTAGTCTACTGAAATTTTGCAGATTGTTTATTTCATATGGTCCTAATGGTCAGTCTTCATTTTATATACTGTAAAACTAGTTATACTTAGGCAGAAAGTAGCTTAAAATGGAGTGTAGCGCAATTTATCATGCATCGTAATCCAGGGTAATGTAATGTATTTCATAAATTTCATCTTATGTAAAAGCTTTCAGAGGAAAGTAATGTTAACTGGAGATGAACCTGTTGGTCCTGAAATACTTTTATAGGTTTGTTCATTTGTAGTCATCTCATCAACAGCTACACTTGTTGGGTGTTTTTCAAACAAATATTGATAACACATAAGCAATGGCTAAATAAAACTGTTGGAACATCATAATTTAAACTTTTTGGAAAGTTCTAAAGCCATTGTTTTTTGCCATATACAGGTACTGTATATTGTGTTGTTTTATCACATCCTGTTCATTTATACTTATATTTATATGTCCAGTACTCATTTTGTGTGGTATACATCAGTGCAAATAAAATCTTTCATTAATTTACAGCAAATAAAACTCCAGGATATTTCAGCCATAAAGTTTTTTGTTTTTTTTTAATATACACACATGCATGCTTCATTAACTAACATACTATTAACCTGTCAATGTGCCATTTTGTGTCTTTTAACAGTGAAATATTCCCATTTTATAAAGGGTGAGTAGGCATGGTAAAAGTATTTTTCAGTGGATTAAAGAGATACTGAAAACTGGTGATCCAGCAGTAGAACACGGCATGGTAAACGCAGGCTTATTAGCATGTAAATCACATTGCCTGCCAACATCTAATTTCCTGACCACTATATGCAACATGAATGTAGGGTGTGTTTTAGGATAGGCTTTTTAAAACTGGATAGTTGAAAAAAGGCCTAGTTCAGATGATTTCAAGGTATACTGGCTACTCTGCCACTATAATGGACACTTGGCTTATTTTTGTGTAGAGCGTCTTTTGTTACAAGCCTTTGCAGAACATAACCATTGATGAAACAGAACTGGAGTGACTAACGGAGGAAAATATGCAACCTGAAGGTACAGCGAAAGTGCTAATTGGTGATTCGCCTCTGGAAAATATTTAAATTTTACCCACAATGGCCACAGAGATCAGACAATTGAACAAGAAATATATTCTTACCTCAAGAAAATAGTACTATGACTCTGTAATAAAATGTATTCCTTCCAGTTTACTTGTGTATTACAAGCATGACTGAGAAACACAGAACACACATTTTTTGCAATCAAAGTTTTTGCCACTTCAAAGTGGATTTTTTTGATAAGTTTCAAGGCTTTTCATGTTTACATTTGGACCCCTGCCCCAAGATTTCTGTTTTAACAAGCAGGAATAGACTAGATTTAGAACACTGCATCATGTGACAAATTAATATATATTGCAATTGTGAAGAAACAAATTTGACTTGAAAAATACCAAACTTATCGTTTAAAATATTTTTTGATTATATTCAGAATTAATCAGGTTATTAGAGTAACAAAACATACAGACAGCAATGACTTTTTTAAATCATGTATTAATATCTCCTTTAGTATATCATTTGAGCCATGATCTCCGAGTTAAATGTGATTAATTATTGTCTTTCAGTTGTCATTTACCATTTAACTTCCTACTTAAAGATGCAGTAACAGATTTTAGCATGAAGTACTTTATTTTAGCTACACTTTATGAATTTTTTCATATATTTTTTTGTTTATATAGTATTGAGTGGTGCTGTGTGAGAATTACTGAAAAACACTACAACTGTTTATAAACATCAACATCACAGCAGTTTATTCCCATATTATGCATTCATCTTACACTTACACTTTCTTTGTTAACTTTTAAATTTTTAATGAGCCTGTTATTATTGTGCACCTAAAGTCAAAGTGAGTGATTGTGGTCTGCATTCATATACCAAAGAGGCAAAATGCACCTTATTATACAATAATCCCTCACTTATCGCGGGAGATAGGTTCCAAGGCCGACCGCGATAACTGAATTTCCGCGAAGTAGGGACACCATATTTATTTAATTATTGAACATGTATTTGGACGTTTTTAAACCCTCCCTGTATTGTTTACAACCCACCCTTTACTCTATTAATAACAGGGACAACTGCTAAGCAATATGAAATTGGTAGATAAGTTTACACTTACTGTATAGCGAAGTACACGTAGCTATATATGACGTGATAATGGTGATGAATATGCTGCGCAGTAAAAACATTGTGATCGGCAGTTGCTGCCGCTGCTTCTTTTTCACACACAGCACAGTGTAAAGTAAACCGCTTTTATTAAAAGAATCAAAACAGTTGTCCAAAGTGCAGTAGAGCATTCAATAAATCTTTAAATAAATAATCCTTAAAACAGTTGTGAAGTGGAGGTTTAAAATACACAAGAATAACAATCCTTTAACACGAGGTTAAAACGTCAACAGAAGGCAGTCTTTAAAAACAGCATCAGCGTCTGACCTGCTTCTCCCATGCGGGCTCTGCAACAGGCGAGACACTCTTAATGCAGCTGACCTTCTCTACACTGTCCTGCTACAGCTGTTTGGCTCGCCTCACCGGTCATCCACCTTCCGGTCACTCTTGCCCTTCAGAATATTCTGCAAGAGCGACCACTGCTGCTACTCCTCGGGTGTTGGCCATACACCCAAGCTACCTGTACAGCTGCTCCCTCGCTCGCACCGACTCTCTCTCTCTCTACTGCTTCCTGCCTCCTCCTGCAACCTCCGTTTCATCTTTCCTTTTCCTCTTTTACTTCTCCTCTCCCCTTAACCGGCTTGCGCTTCTCTATATATGCGGGGAGGACATGCCAGCTGCAGCCCATTAGCCAGAGGAACAATCATGGATGTGGGCAGTTTCCCACCTGTGCACTTAGGTGAGAAACACCCACACTGCAGATCGCCCTGCGGCTCGCTACAGCTACCACGCCCCCTCGCTAAACCGCGAGTGCGGCGATTATTTATTTAAAACAAAACGGCCTTTGCTGGAAGAGCTGTGGACCCATAACACCACAGAGATGCTGTGGGATCTAGGCATCAGTCAAAACACCAATCACAGGCCTGATTAGAAAGTGGGAAGCTGTGATTTGTCGTCTCCCTCCCATGTAACAATCACAGCCCGTG
>NC_041395.2:136861987-136866987 GCF_900747795.2 Erpetoichthys calabaricus | reverse complement strand
AAAGAAAAGTTAGGTGGCATCAAAATAGGTGCGGACGTAAGGGCCTGCTTCAAGTCACCAAATGCAGCGCCTGTCTTCTCAGTCCATACCACAATGTTCGGGGCCCTCTTCTTTGTTAAATCAGTCAAGGGCGCCGCTCTCTCCGAGAACCGGGGTACAAACCGGCGGTAGTACCCCGCTAACCCGAGAAAGGCTTGGACCTGTCGCTTGGTTCGCGGACGGGGCCATTTCAAAATGGCATCTACTTTGGAACACTGTGGCCTTACGGTACCCCGACCCACCAGGTAGACTAAATATTTGGCCTCGCTCAATCCAAAGAAGCATTTCTTGGGATTAATCCAGAGCCGGCCTCACCAAGTGTCCGCAATACCGCTCAGACATGCTGTAGGTGTTCCCTCCATGTGCTGGAATAGATGACCACGTCATTCAGGTAGGCAGCACTGTATGAGGCCAGAGCATTTTGTCCACCAGACACTGGAAGGTTGCTGGAGCCCCGTGTAACCCAAATTGAAGAACACGATACTGCCAGTGTCCGCCAGGGGTACTAAACGCGATTTTAACCTTCGTGGAGTCTGTTAAAGGAACCTGCCAGTACCCTTTTGTCATGTCCAGTGTGATCAAATATCGAGCCTGCCCAAGCCTCTCGAGGAGGTCGTCCACTCGTGGCATTGGATAGGCATCAAATTGGGAGACTTGATTAACCTAACGGAAGTCATTGCAAAACCTCCAACTCCCGTCAGGCTTACCGACCAGCACAATGGGACTGTACCAGGGACTATAACTTTCCTCAATCACACCTAGTTCCAGCATGCGCTTGATCTCAAGCTCCATTTCAGCCCTTTTTGCCTCGGGAAGACGATACGGGCGTTCTCAGACAATAACCCCGGGTTCTGTCACAATGTTGTGCTCAACCAGAGAGGTCCTTCCGGGGTTCTCACTGACTACCTCCCGAGCGGCCCGGATAACTGTTTCCAGCCCCTGCCATTGTCTGGGACTTAAATCCGCACCGAAGTTAAGGCTAGCTGTGTGAGTGAAGAGTGAGTGGGGCTGGCTGGAGGAGGGATCGGGATCCCTGTCCTTCCACGGTTTCAGCAGGTTCACATGATAAACCCGCTCCTTCGGCCGACGATTGGGTTGACTCACCAAATAGTCGACGAGCCCCTTCCTCTCCTTAACTTCGTAGGGGCCTTGCCAATGGGCAAGCAACTTAGAGTGGTAGGTAGGCACTAGGACCATGACACGATCTCCCGGGTGGAACTCCTGGAGAGACGTGCCACGGTTGTAATAACGGACCTGTGCTGCTTGGGCATCTTCCATGTGACTTTTAAGGAGGGGCTGAATCTTTCCAAATCTATCGCGTAATTGCGCGATATACTCTAGTATGTTTGTAGAGGAAAGAGCCTCTTCTTCCCATCCTTCTTTTAGGATATCTAATATGCCCCGGGTTTGTCACCCATACAGTAATTCAAAAGGGGAGAACCCCGTGGAGGCTTGTGGGACATCCCGATAGGCAAAAAGGACGAGGGGGAGGAGCTGATCCCAGTTCCTTCCATCCTTGCTGACCACCTTACGCAGCATTTGTTTGAGAGTCTGATTGAACCTCTCCACTAAACCGTCGGTTTGAGGATGATACACTGCGGTCTTTAAATGCTTTATTTTCAGTAATCTGGCAGTCTCCTTGAACGTCTCCGAGGTGAAAGGTGTCCCCTGGTTCGTCAAGACTTCCTTGGGGATACCCACGCGTGCAAAGACCCCTAGTAATTCCCGTGCGATGGCTTTAGTAGTGGCTGAGCGCAATGGAACAGCTTCGGGGTATTTGGTAGCATAATCCATGAGGACTAGGAAGTACTTGTGTCCTCGGGCTGAGAGCTCTAGAGGTCCGACTATATCGACCCTAATTCGATGGAAGGGAATGTCAATTAGGGGAATAGGAACAAGAGGAGCATGGTCCTTTCTTGGAATTTGTCGCAGTTGACACTCCGGGCAGGAAGTGCAAAAGCGACAAACCTCCTCATTGATTCCTGGCCAGTAGAAACAGAGCTTGATCCGCTCCAGGGTTTTTTCGGTGCCCAAGTGGCCACCTAGGAGGTGGGTGTGTGCTAACTCACAGACCTGCCGCCGGAAGGTCCGCGGGATTAGCAGTAGCCTTCTCTCCTGCCCGTCATGCATTGCTACGCGATAGAGAAGGTCGTTATCCAACACAAAGTGAGGACCCTGTGGCATTGACTGGTTAGTGCGCTGGCCGTTGACTAGGACCACTGCATTTTTTGCAAATTTCAGGGAATCGTCACTCCACTACTCCCTCTTAAAGGAAGCCGGCGTCACTCTAAATTGGAATCGTAAAAGGGAGAGAGGGTCTGGACCGACCTCAAGGGGCATGGTTTCCTCCCGCTCCGCCGTGGTGCTGGTGGATGACGTGTTGGCACGTGACGGCCCGGGGGTTGCCACGTCACTCAGGGCGGCCGCTTCGTCTCTCTCTGCTGGCTGATTACACAGCGTGGAGGCAGAGACGGCTCATCCCCGTCCATAACTAGGCCCAAGTTAACCCCAGGAGTGGTATGTGTCTCACCGCTTTTGATATTAGACCAGTCCCGCCCTAGTATCACCGGGTGTGGAGGATCAGGGAGGATCGCCACAGTTAATGTCTGAACTGATCCTCCGTAACTGATGACACAAGCGGCGGTCCTGAACCAGTGGGTTTCTCTGTGGATACAGGTTATACCGGTCTTAAATTTCAACCACTGTTGCGGTAGCACAAATCGGTGGGCAACAATGGAAATGTTGCTGCCGGAATCAAACAGAGCAGAAGTTTTATACCAGTTAACGATCACCATGCCTGTGTGTGGGACCGCCAATGGGTTTGTCAGAGCACACCAACCTCTCTTCCCCCCTCCACCTGCATTCCACCTCATTCCCAAGCGGTTTGCGCGCCCGCGGCTTCGGGGACGTCGGCACAAGCTTTGGGTTGTACAGGGGTGGGGGGGCTAGGTTTTGGGACGTACTCCGGTTGAGTTCGACCAAGGGACGGTATAGCTCCCCCAGATTGTGAGGCCGTCCTTTGTATTTCTATGAGCTCTGCCAAGTTTCTGAACTGTTTACCCCAGACCGGCTGGGTGAAGCCCCGGGGTAGTGTGTCCAGAAGCAGGTAGCAAGACACCTGCTCTATTACCTGAAAGGGCTTGTTTTCCTGTGGCCATAGCCACTGCCCTACCTTTGCCCATAGGGACCAGGCTTGTTGAGGGGTCGGCCGCTCTGGGTCAAACCTTCAGTTTTTCAGGCTACTCACCTGCCAGTCTGGGGCACCCCTAGATGGAATTGGGGCTCTGGCTTCACATGGAGGCGGGCACTCTCCTCCGAGAGAGCATACACAGCCCTCTTTGCCTCCCCCTTCCGAAGCAGCCCAATTCTGTGAGCCCCTCCCGCACACTCCCCAGCCTGCCTAGGTTGCCTAGTGGAGCATGCCGGGGCAGAGCCTGTACCGGGCCACTCTGAAACACGGGACACCCTCCCCGCCTGGAAACTCGGCCCCGGTACGCTCCCACCTGGGTGTGTTGCAGGTCCTGTCCCCTTCTCTTCCAGGACTTCTCGATCCTGCCGACTACGCCAATGTCACAATAATGAGTCATACTCAGATAAAGGTTTGGGGCAGCCACCCGTATAATCTGGTATCCTGGCTGCAAAGTTGTTTTTTTCAAAATATACAGCACTGATGTGCATACAACAGAGTCCAAAACAAGACTGAAGAAAAAGGGAAAAGGGGTAGGCTTTTAAAGGGGAAGACAGGAAGTGAGGTCATAAGGATCAGGCCCATGTTCATTAGCCATTGGTTCGAGCCCGGACGTGATATCACAGGGGCTGGAGCCGGTAAGGTCTCCTTCCATTGGCTTGGTCCCGGAAGTGACGTCAAGAGAGCCAGATGGAATCTTCCAGGAATAGTCTACAGGAAAGAGAGAAAAAGAGTCAGTGCACTCTGCCACATCCCGGCATGCCTCAGAACTGCCATCACTCAAGCCCTTTAGCTGCCTCCCATGCGAACGTCTGTGACAATATATATATATATATATATATACAGTAATCCCTCCTCCATCGCGGGGGTTGCGTTCCAGAGCCACCCGCGAAATAAGAAAATCCGCGAAGTAGAAACCATATGTTTATATGGTTATTTTTATATTGTCATGCTTGGGTCACAGATTTGCGCAGAAACACAGGAGGTTGTAGAGAGACAGGAACGTTATTCAAACACTGCAAACAAACATTTGTCTCTTTTTCAAAAGTTTAAACTGTGCTCCATGACAAGACAGAGATGACAGTTCCGTCTCACAATTAAAAGAATGCAAACATATCTTCCTCTTCAAAGGAGTGCTTGTCAGGAGCAGCGACTGTCACAGAGATAGAGAAAAGCAAACAGATCAATAGGGCTGTTTTTCTTTTAAGTATGTGAAGCACCGTGGCACAAAGCTGTTGAAGGCGGCAGCTCACACCCCCTCCGTCAGGAGCAGACAAAGTAAGCTGTTGAAGGCGGCAGCTAACACCCCCTCCGTCAGGAGCAGACAAAGTGAGACAGAGTTTGTTTTTCAATCAAAAATCAATATGTGCCCTTCGAGCTTTTAAGTATGCGAAGCTCCGTGCAGCATGTCGTTTCAGGAAGCAGCTGCACAAAAGATCACAAGGTGAAGATAATCTTTCAGCATTTTTAGACAAGCGTCCTTATCATCTAGGTGTGCAAACAGCCTCCCTGCTCAATCCCCCTACGTCAGGATCAGAGAAAGTCAGCGCAAAAGAAAGAGAAAAGTAAGCCGGGTAGCTTCTCAGCCATCTGCCAATAGCGTCCCTTGTATGAAATCAACTGGGCAAACCAACTGAGGAAGCATGTACCAGAAATTAAAAGACCCATTGTCCGCAGAAACCCGCAAAGCAATGAAAAATCCGCGATATATATTTAAATATGCTTACATATAAAATCCGCGATGGAGTGAAGCCGCGAAAGGCGAAGCGCGATA
>NC_041395.2:136856033-136857200 GCF_900747795.2 Erpetoichthys calabaricus | reverse complement strand
TGCCCCCTTCCTGATTTCTTATTCTTTTGCATATTTGTCACACAAAATGTTTCTGATCATCAAACACATTTAACCATTAGTCAAATATAACACAAGTAAACACAAAATGCAGTTTGTAAATGGTGGTTTTTATTATTTAGGGAGAAAAAAAAATCCAAACCTACATGGCCCTGTGTGAAAAAGTAATTGCCCCCTGAACCTAATAACTGGTTGGGCCACCCTTAGCAGCAATAACTGCAATCAAGCGTTTGCGATAACTTGCAATGAGTCTTTTACAGCGCTCTGGAGGAATTTTGGCCCACTCATCTTTGCAAAATTGTTGTAATTCAGCTTTATTTGAGGGTTTTCTAGCATGAACCGCCTTTTTAAGGTCATGCCATAGCATCTCAATTGGATTCAGGTCAGGACTTTGACTAGGCCACTCCAAAGTCTTCAGTTTGCTTTTCTTCAGCCATTCAGAGGTGGATTTGCTGGTGTGTTTTGGGTCATTGTCCTGTTGCAGCACCCAAGATCGCTTCAGCTTGAGTTGACGAACAGATGGCCAGACATTCTCCTTCAGGATTTTTTGGTAGACAGTAGAATTCATGGTTCCATCTATCACAGAAAGCCTTCCAGGTCCTGAAGCAGCAAAACAACCCCAGACCATCACACTACCACCACCATATTTTACTGTTGGTATGATGTTCTTTTTCTGAAATGCTGTGTTCCTTTTACGCCAGATGTAACGGGACATTTGCCTTCCAAAAAGTTCAACTTTTGTCTCATCAGTCCACAAGGTATTTTCCCAAAAGTCTTGGCAATCATTGAGATGTTTCTTAGCAAAATTGAGATGAGTCCTAATGTTCTTTTTGCTTAACAGTGGTTTGCGTCTTGGAAATCTGCCATGCAGGCCGTTTTTGCCCAGTCTCTTTCTTATGGTGGAGTCGTGAACACTGACCTTAATTGAGGCAAGTGAGGCCTGCAGTTCTTTAGACGTTGTCCTGGGGTCTTTTGTGACCTCTCGGATGAGTCGTCTCTGCGCTCTTGGGGTAATTTTGGTCGGCCGGCCACTCCTGGGAAGGTTCACCACTGTTCCATGTTTTTGCCATTTTTGGATAATGGCTCTCACTGTGGTTCGCTGGAGTCCCAAAGCTTTAGAAATGGCTTTATAACCTTTACCAGACTGAT